>NC_065586.1:8731777-9031777 GCF_024542745.1 Macaca thibetana thibetana
ACGTTCCTTTGATCCACAGAAAAGACACTCATTAGGAATGGGCTGGAGGGATTATTATTTTTTTAAATGAAAATTTAATTAGTATATTAGAAAAAGGAAAATTTATAGCAAAACAAAAACAAGAATCTCAATCTAATCCCTACCTTCCAAAAAGCTAGCAAACAAGAAAAACTCCTTCCCTTCTGAATTAAGTTGAATCTAGGTATATATGTTGAACCTGAGTACATTATAGCTTAAGAAAATTATTTTAAGCTAGAAATGATTATAGGGATATATATACACACACACATATACATATGTGTGTATATATATGTATATATATAAATAGGAGAAGGATATATTTACTGCAATTCAATCAGGAAAAATAAATTGGGGTAATTATGTTGGATACCAAATAGTGTCTGACTTGTTAAAAATACACTAACTTAAGGTGACTTAAAATTATGCTAATAGTTTAAAATAATGTTATAAAAAGAAAGCTAATTCGCTGTTCTGGTTATTTAAGAGTAACTTGTATTGGGGCAAACACAAAATAAAAAATAATCTTTTGTTAGTCCCAGGGAAGAATTACATAGCTTCTTGAAGTATGCGAGGGTTGAAGAGCAACTCTGAGAAGACGTTCTGTAATCGTCCCTAAAGCTGCTTTGAATGATTTACATATGGAGCAATTGCCTAATAAACTCTTTTCAACATCTGCTTACACATAGATTTTTAGAATAAGTCTAGTTATTGAACTACTTTGGAGCCACGAGCTGATACCATTGTTGTAATCAAATCTGAAATATTAAAAATAATTTTACAAGATGTTCAGCCTAAACATCATGCTTAGGGTTAATTACAGTCTCAGGGATTAAAGAATGTAAGTTATTCCAAGGACATGACAGTAAACGGTTCATCATGAATGTGTGTTTTTCTTTTCAGGGGCAATCATTCATCCTGTTCCGTGTGAATTATTACGGAAAAAGGCATTAGCACTGGAAAGGGGGTTACCTGTTGTAGGGTCAGAATCATTATAATTTATAGAATAAAAATCACTACAATTTTAATTGTATTCACAATATAGAATTGAAACTTTATTACTTGATTTTACCTACATGATACTCATAGTAAAATATAAGAGAAGTGTATCTTAAAGATCCAATTCTGAGTTGCTGTTTATGGGTAGTAAATTTCACGTATCCAAAGAAAAGCATCAAAAATATTGACCATCTCCATTATAAGGTAAGTGTGGTTCTTTGTCCTTGAGGAACTTACTGTGCAGTTAGGTAAAGAGAATCTCTTCAAGTGGTCTGTCTATATATCCATTCACCTATCTATTGATTTGTCTACTTATTGACTCATCTATTATTTATATGTAAGAAAAAGTCCCAAATAAGATATTTAGATAGTGTTACAGGAGGCAAAAGAAATAAGAGATTGCTATAAACTAGGAGAGAAACTCTATCATTCTCAAAGGTTTCCAAGCAAAGGTAATATTTAAGCTTGGGTGTAAAAGCTAGAAATGATAATTGAAATAAACACAGAAAGTGAAATTCTTTGACTCAAATTATTGTCTTAGTTCTGCTATTTAGTTGTATGATTTTATACAGGTCACTTAAATTTTCTAAGTTTAACCTTCCTCATCCATATAATGTGAACGATGGCAAATTCTATTTCTTGAACACCAATAACTGCAGCAATTCTCCAAGGTGCATATTATTTAGTTACAGTTTAAATATTATGATATGAAGATTTATGAAGGTTAAGTAATTTCTCCAAATGTACAAAAACATATGGATTCAAACTCAGGCCTTATCAATTTCAGTTCTACCCTGTTTGGTTTTCCTCTACAACTTGCTTGTGTTTCTTCCAAGACTATTCTGAGGAATAAATAAAATAAACTATAAAATGCAACTGAAATGTGAAGTATGTATGTATTGCTATGATGGTGACTGTGATAGGATTATTTTGCAGCAGGGAAGGGGCATTCCAGGCAGTGTAAATCAAATCATACAGGCTTCACTCGTATGTTCCTTATAATCAGTGTTCTACCAGTGAAGCAATTAAATCACAAAACTACTTTTCATTTGTTTTATTATGGATTTTATCATTTAGCAACTAGATGATTGTCAACTTATTACACATGTGTTGTGTATCAAGGAATAGCTAGAAATGTTTCTCTAGTTGGGCCTGGCACAGTGGCTCATGCCTGTAATCCCAGCACTTTGGGAGGCTGAGGTGGGCAGATCACCTGAGGTTGGGAGTTGGAGACCAACATGACCAACATGGAGAACCCCATCTTTACTAAAAATACAAAACTTGCCGGGCATAGTGGTACCTGCCTGTAATCCCAGTTACTGGGGAGGCTGAGGCAGGAGAATCACTTAAACCCGGGAGGCAGAGGTTGCAGTGAGCCAAGATAGCGCCATTGCACTCCAGCCTGGGCAACAAGAGTGAAACTCCATCTCAAAAATAAATAAATAAATAAAAATTTCTCTTTCATGTCACACATTTTGGAAGACCCTATTGCATAAGCCCTGGCTCTCACCACACAACGTTTTAGAGTTGGTTTTTCTTTTACCTTATGAGAGTCCCTGGTAACTTTAAAGATACCACATCCCTTGAGGTGTGTAGTGGCCAGTGTCTGTCTGAATGTGGAACAGGTCTGCTAATAGCACAATGTTTACCCACTGCTCAATCTCAAATCAATCACAAGTCCACAAAGAAGGCTAATTATAAACATTTATAAACGGTACTGGTTGCTGCCATTTGTTTTGGGTAAAGGCATTTAAAATTTTAATTTAGTTTTTGCTAGAATTCAGGAAGCAAAGGCTGATTTATTATTCTGAGATATTATGTACATTTTTCTTAAATATGAATGTCTTCCTGAGCTGGAAGATTCAGAAGTAGCAGAAATGTCATTCTTATTTTTCAATAATGTTTCCAGGGCTTGTTTGGGTTAATTCTAAGTGGCCCATTGAAAATGAGTGAAATAATTGCTCATTGTAGCCCTTTGGTCAGTGGCCGGAATATACCATGGTCTTTTTTACAAGGAGGTTGCATTGCTGGAAAAAAAAGAAAAGAAAAGTAAAACACCTTCGTTTAATGATTTCTGCTTAGGGTAGAAAGGATCTTTTGTCACTTTACAGTGAATTCCATTAATGGTCTAATCATGGTGAATTGGTTAAAGGCAGGAATGGTGTTTATGTGTAAATGCAGCCCTGCTTGATCAATTGTACATACGGAAATGATGAGCCAAACCTAGGAACTATCAAATCAGAGACGTGAGTGATACTCTCTATTTTTGGATGCCATACCTGGTGCATAGTTGACCTTCACTTGAATAATGACAGAGATATACCACATTCTCGGGAATGAATTTGATGTTTAAAAACAATTACCTGAAGACAATTAAAACATTTCTTTTAAAATTTACTTTTGGGTTAGTTTACCTGATGGTAGAAGCACACAGACCACCTGCGAAGCTCTTTCAGGAGGACCTGATTCATAATGCAGATTGATGGCTAACCTATGCCCTCTTCAGTAGTACAAAGAGTGTGTAACAGTTTTACAGCAAAATTATATTTCTGTCATCACCCAATTCAGAAAATCTGTCACTTTCGAATGATGAAATATTGCTATCTTCTTAAAGCTATTTGAAAAAAATTGCACTGAAGGTATTTTTGTTCTTTTCAATCCTATGGGTTTGGGTAGTATTTACACATGAAAACATGAGAATCTTTTCACATGTTTCTCATAGTTTATGTAAGAAATACATCTCTGAGGAGAGGTAACATCTGAATATCCATAGGTGCAGACTTATTTAAAATATGATACTTAAATAGGTCCAATGTTCTGAATTATCTCCTCCCTAAAGGATCTCTCTCTCTGTGTGTGTCTCTGTCTTTCATTTTAAAGGCTATAGATTATAAATAAAAATAAGGCCAAACATAAAATAAATCAGATTGTTTGCACATTTTTTTTTCCGATAGAAAACATATTTGCAACTAGCTGCATTATTTGTAAGCAAAACATTTAATGAATAACTATTATTTATTTTATTTTGTAGTTTTTAAAAGGTAGTTTTACCATTCACAGAATTTGGTATTATTAACAGTTATTATCCTACTCTAGCAATATACACAAGATAATCTTAATGATTTAAAGGTGTTAGAGGATGTCTAGCCTGGTCCCTTAATTTGTAGAAGTTGGAGACACACTCCTTGGGACTTGTTTCCTCAGGCTGACCTAGACACTTTATAACAGAAGAGACATGAGTGCTGACTACGCCCACATTCTATTTATAATTTCTGGGTGTGTTATTGGTTTGTCTACTTTTGTATTTAAAAGATTCTGAAACTTTGTTATACTATTAAAAAGTAGCATGAGTATACATCGTAGGGGTGCATTCTTTGCCCTTTACTATTCAGTTATTTTCCCAATGAAACATGCTCATCATTTAGCTACTCTGATAGAACTCTTATTCACGAATGCTTGGCTCTGGTTATTTATAATGTATAATAGCTTACTTCAGAAATGGTAGGCTGACCTTTTGCCATATTTTAAATAATCTTTTCTAGTCCTTTAATATTAAGTTTGAGTTATTGAGTTTTCAGGGGAAAATATATGCAAGTAAAATCTCTGACCTTTGTGTGGATTTCATACAAATTTTCTCGTTTCCAGCTGCTCTTGAAACACAAAGATGTTTTGATTATGTTTCTTAATTTTCAGTCAATAAATTCATCATTGGGCGATTTATAACATTATTGCTTCTTCAGGTGACTGAACTTTAGGACACAGCTGCACCATTGTTCTGGCCAACGTAATTGTTTGTAAAGCTGGGGAAAACATTTGTGGATGAGTACATTTTGGGAAACTTTGTGTAACATGCAAGTATAAATAAGCTTTCTATACATGACTCACTGCCATATCTTTGTAGACAGACCGAGGAGAGGAAATAAAAACTCTGCATTTTGGTAATTCTTTTCTTGTGGAATAACTTGTTAATATACAGAAAGGCATTTCAAGTTTTGATTTAAATGGGAATGGGTTAATCAAATGAGTATTGGAGTGCCATGTTCAGATATGAACATGTATAGACTGATAGTTCACAGAACGCTTTCTAACATTTAAATTGGTGAAGCCAAAGCTACCACTCTGTCAGACAGATAAATACTATTAACTTGAATTGACTAGAGCATAAACTGAGATTCAGAAGGTTTAAGACTTGATTGACAGACACATTGATCATGATGCTGATCAAAGATAATGAATCAATCAACTCCATTTGATGAAATCACATCAATGTCTTGGTTATTATATTAGTGAAAGAGTGCTTTATTTGTAGTTATCCTTCCATTCTCACACAGGCATGTTAATTTATGTCATTCACAGATTTAGTCGGAAAATTGTAAAAAGTTTCATTGTTTCTTTCTGCATCCTCATAGCATTTTCAGGATTTTCAAAATATTGGAAGACACAATGAAACATGGCCTATTTCAGTAATTTAATTGGCTAGACAATTCTGCAGACTACAAATTACATTTTTAGGGGTTTTAACTTTGTTTTCATTCTTCATAGGTATAAATTCATATATAGTTAAAAAAATTACACCAAGGGGCATAAAAATTTTTCAAGACTCAAGATTCACTTGTTTAAGGCAGAAATTAACTAATACTATTTACCAAATTGCATAAACTCAGATAGTTGGAAAATAATCTACATAATTAAGTCTGGTTTAATTTAAAAGGAAAAGCAAACGTAAGAAAGTATAAATTTTCCACCATCACATCTCTTCAACAATATACATTTTCTACCAGCACATCTCTTCAACAATGTGTTGAAGCTCATATGCTGAAAAAGGCAATTCTTATACATCTACTGAACATTATTGTGGGAAAACGTCTCTGGAACATTATTGTGGGAAGATATGGGAATAAAGAGATGCCAATCCAGATCACATTCCCTGTTTTCTTTGAAAAAACAAACAAACAAAACGGTAGGTGAAGCTCTTGCTCACTTCCACAATGTAAATAATCGAATGTGTAGAGAAAGATTGAGAAGGGGGTTGCCTATCTAGGAAGACAGTAACTGCAATTCTAAGTAAACTGATAGACTTAAGTCGCGTAATATCTACATAGTTTTCAAATAATTTCTTCACAGAACTCCTTCACTCAGCCATTGCAAAAAGTCTTGAAATTATTTCTATGGGATTCTGTTCCGTGGTTGACTAAGTTGAAACGTGCAGGTGTATGGCTCGGCAAAGATCATACTCACTCCCTGTTTTTCCTCCGTTCTTGTTATTTGAGTCACCAATTTGAAATGCACCATTACCACCAAATAACTATTTAGCAGTACACAATCACACAATTGTGTGAAGAAACAAACATAATGAAGGACGCTGGGGAAATAGGATCCTTTATTCAGGGTACCTATCCTGCACTGAAATGATGGAGCCTTCCGTAGCTTTTGTAACAGAGTATCCTCTCAACAATTACCTTCAGCTAATGGCATGCTAAACTGGACAGGAAATCAAGTCTTGGAATGAATGGATCCATTGGTCCAAGTGACAGAGGGTCTAGCACAGTTTTTACATGGCCTCAAAGGAGCCAATGTTCTCATTATACAATTATAGCTCCACTAAATTAAAGAATATTGATGTCTTCTCTGATTTTATATTATTACTTTTTCAATTCAGTATTAGTAAATGACATACCTTATTACTTGGATATGTAAATGTTGGGTATTTCTTTTTATCACTCTAACACCTCTTCTTTATTTCCCGGATCACATGGTGTTTGTGAGCTAACGTTAGACTTAAGGTGACCACTCATGAAATACTGTCATTGTTATATAAAAATTACTGTAAAAATCTGAAATTGTTTTCTGAACATAGATCTGGAAACATCAATTTAGGTTAATCTTGCAAGGGGACTCAAGAAAAATATTATTAATTAATGAAGATCAAGATGCCAAATAATTTATACCTAAGATGTTTTATTTTTCAGTGAATCAAAGTTTAATCACATTTAGCCCTCAAAAGGATATATAAATATATATTTTATGTACATAAATATATATATAATTTTTTTACTACATGCTCAAATGAGATGATTTCTACTTTCTTCTAGGACAGTAGCTGGAATCTTCTGCCATACCTGCCTCCACAGCATGTACTGCTATGCTTCGTAAAATGCAATGGGAAAGTTGAAACATATTACCTTGAGAAGCCTCATAGCATTTTCCCCATATATTAGGGGTGGTCAAATATGACAGGCCAAGAAACATCATCATTCCTAGAAAACTCCCCCAACTGGAAACACACAATTCATAATACAACTGAAACACAAGTCCTTCAGACATTAGAATGCAGATAGCTTCTTCACTTTCGGTAGAAAGGTTTTGAGGAAAACTCATGAAGTGTTTTGAGGTGTACAGCTTTTTGTCGTTTCACCCAGTCACTTGTTCCCTCATTTAGGAAAGAGACTAACTCAAGGGCACGCGTGTGAGTTGCGATGTGTACCAACGGCACTTGGAGAGTGCAGATGGTACGACGTCTGAAAGAGTGCAAGGAGCGATCAAGGTAATAGGCAATGAGTTTCACCCAGTCACTTGTTCCCTCATTTAGGAAAGAGACTAACTCAAGGGCACGCGTGTGAGTTGCGATGTGTACCAACGGCACTTGGAGAGTGCAGATGGTACGACGTCTGAAAGAGTGCAAGGAGCGATCAAGGTAATAGGCAATGAGTTGGCTGCAGATTTTAACAGGAAGAATTTAATAATACTAAACATAATTTCCCCAAAACTTACACAATCCCCCAAAATCCATCAATAAGACAGATGATAAAATGTTATGTTTCTATTTATGGAATATCAGGCAACTGTTAAAAAAGACGTGTTTTGGATCCATGTGCACAAAGATTATTCATAATGTATTAAGAAAAAATGGTAGTATGTACTACAAAAATCATGATCATTTATAAATAAAAACACTAAGTGTGCATGTTTCTATATGTTTACACAAGCCTGAGAAAAGGTGTGGAAGAAGACTGATATAGATGCATTTTTGCTGTGCCAATTCAGAATTTCAGCATTTTAAAAAGGTTTTTAAAATAATATTTTAAAACTCTCAAAATTTAAACACTTCGTTCAAACCTGTATGTGAAAAGGTTTTCTTGAGTGACTGTGCTCCTCTCTTCCAGGGCTTCATTAAGTCTGACTGGCAGGTTTCTCAACTTCTGTAGGGCTGTTTCTTTATCCCATGGAATAATAATATCTCATTCTCATGGTGGTTGATATAGCAATTATTAATATCATCCAGGGTTTCCAGTCAATATGCTAGAGTCAATTCATGATTTGATGTGCCTATTTATACTGTAAACACCTAATGATTATACTGAAAGTATTTTTTAAAAGAAACAATAATATCATACCCAGATGCCTAAAGAGGTAAATCTTTCCCTGATATACAAAATGATACACGTAGCTGAAGTCAAGGGTTTACCAAGTGAGTTTTTATTATTCTGGTGTACTCTGCTACTTCCAAGTACCCCTCCCATGGGGTGATGAGAACTTAGAGATCCTCTATTGGAGAAAATTCACAGAAGCTAGGTTTTGGCTTATAGGTAGATGTTGAGGTAGAGCTCCTTGCCTCAAGGAAGCTGAAAAATACTGCTTCCAAAATATGAAGTTTACATGAAGTTGTGGACCTAAGGAGCCAGAAGAACACAAATATATTCCTACAGCAGGAAACGGAATCTCATTACTTGATTGTAATTAAAATAAATTTAAAATTAACAATTAAAAAAAAGAAAAAACCTCTATATTTGGGAGCTGCAAAATGCATTACTATATAAATTATAAGTTAAAAACAAATATCAATGGAATTTATGAAATATTTTTAACTAAATAACAAAGTATATAGAACAACACTTATTGGATGAAGTGAAAGTCATGCTTGGAAATAGCCTTCAATGGATTATATATATTGAAAATAAACAATATGTCCAACTAGAAAAATTCAACAGATTAAATATAAAGTATATTATAGAAAATAAAAACATAAGAAATGAATGAAGTAGAAAACAAATATTAATGAAATAAAAACTTTTTGAATTAAATAGATAGTATATTAGAAATAAATATAAAATATATACTGTTTATATATACATTTTATATATAGATTTTATAATATATATATAAATTTATATGTATGGTAAATTGTAGGGTAACCCCAAAGTTAGAGAAGGCTAATACAGATTAAGGATGCCTTCCCCTCCTGAATATCAAGACTTGCTATATTATTATAATAAGTAAAGTGAGATGGTGTTGGACTAGAGATAAGCACAAAAACATAAACAGCTAGAAATAAACATATACATGTATGAAATCCACATAGAACAGAAGCGGAATTATGAGTAGATTACTGATCTCTACTTATGCCCTTGTTTGCATCAAGGGCCGTGTGATGAAGTAGGAAAACTTGTTCTACTTTCCCATATGTTGAAAAGATCCAATTACTTGAAGGTTCTTTGGATAAAGAAGAAACTTTCTAGGTTGTGAACTTGAATTCTTGTCTCTGGTCAGCCTAGTTCTTATTTGTAAACAGCACTGTGTAAAAGCAAGACAAGACAGCCAACCCGCATTCCCTGCTTTTCCCTTACCCTCTCCATTGGCATGCATGGTCCCACGTCTTTCTTGGGACGAACTGACTGTGAGGTTAGAAAAAATGGGTAGGAAGACTAGTAGTGACTTTCTCCATACATATGTTCTTTTTCTTAAAAAAAAAAAAAAATCAGAGGTTCTGGGATGTGTGAGCAGTGATGAGATTGAGAAAAAACTCAAATAGCTCATATTTCTAACCTCTTCTTGACTCTCATACACTAGCTCACATGATTGACACACTGACGGCAAGTTTAACATGGTTAGAAATGAGTCTAGACATCGAAGTATAAGAACAGTTTTGTCTGAAACTAAGTCATGTTTACTTAATGATCAGTTAAGGTATTGCTCAGTCTATGTGACTAACCTTCAGCAAATTTCGTATATTCATGCCCTCACAGGCTTCCTTTGCTTAAACTAGACTTTACATTTTTCAGAGCACTTAAAAAAAAAACCTCCTAAAAATGTAGCTTTTTGACTAAATTATTTCCTAGGGCTTCTGGGGGAAGAGGGGAGATCCTTCAGTCCTAAGTGGGTCTCATGGCTGTTAAAGCCTAGGAACTGATGGATTAGATCATTAGGTAAAATGCCTCTCTAAGTAAGATTTGCCAAGTTTCTAATGTTACTAATCTTTAGCGTACTGTAAAAATTGCTATGGATTTACATGGAACAATTATTTTGAGTACAAGGAAGAAAACCTCATTACCCAGAGTTATTACTAATAATCGCCGTCATTAACATTACTGGCAAGAGGGCAGTTATATGGCAAGTTATACTAGGTTAGTACCAGAGACAGAAAACAAAAAAACCCTTCCCCGAGGGCCGAGTCAGTGTACAATTTGCATAGACAATCTGCAATAATGAGCTGTCTGTTAAGAAGATCTGGAGCTGTGTTACCGGTCTCTTCAAAGAGGTGAATTTCCCATGAATTTAATAGTTGTCTTGAAGACCTCTGAAGTTTTAGCTACCTGTAAATTCAATTGTTGTCTTTATTATTGGGGGTTTTGTGTTAAGTGAAATTGCATTCTCAAATTGATAGTGGAAAAACTTTGAAGCTACTTAAGGGAAATGAATTGCGAGGAGAGAAAAATATAAGAGTGAGCTTTGCTCACAAACCAATGAACTAGCTCAGTTTCCAGAAAACTGCATTTTAGGTAAATTTTATTGTTTGTAGGCATGTTAGTCTGAAATCCTTTATGAGAAAACCCAGTAACCAAGAAAGGTTGTGTTTGAATTCGATGACAATCTGTAATAAAACTCATTTTTTTCCCCTCCTGCCTCTCAGTAGATAAGACATTGAACTCAAACTATAATAAAAAAGTGTATTTGGCTGTGCACCAACTATAAATGTCATTCATTAAGATTTGATAATATAGTTTATCATTGTGATGAACTTTCTAGTTTTCTTGCTTAAACTGAATTTGAAACCTTGAAGGGTTTTCCACATTTTCCAGGACCTATGACTGATACGGCAGGAGACTTCAGTTTTGACATCCTAGCATGTACATGATCAGATGAAAGAAAAGAATTGTACTAAACACACAGATGTTAAGCTGAGATTAAAACCACCAAAGGCTAGTGTGTACTCTGTGCATGATAACCATCTTGGTAAGAATCTCAAGAAAAGAATTGCCTACGTCAGAAAGATGGGTTTGATAAAATATAAATATAAGGTAAAACCAATTTGTGGGTTAATTTCAAAGAATCATACTGTGAACTGAAAATTATCTAAAATCTTACTTATTTGGTAATACATTGAGAAATACTGATGACATTGAGTTTTTAAGTAAAATCGTATGCAAGCAAGGCTTTTAGGAATGTGTACATATAAACAGATATATTTTATTTTCCTGAGGGAATGGAATGTTTATGTTCTTTTCTATTTAAATTGCCAAACCTAGATATTTAGTTAGATAACTATGCCAATAAAACATGCCTGCTATGCAAGAGCCCTTTTTGTAGAAAGACTTTTAAGTAATGATTCTAGTATCAGAAAATTTGAAATGAGAACTATGCACTACATTTTCTTTCTCTGATAACATATCTATAGCTTTTCATTGGCTTTTTTTGTGCCTATGGATTTTCACTGGTGTAATATATTTCCCAGGGTTTAGAATATTAGTTTTACCATAGATTGCTTGCTGACCTTAAATGCTTTATATTATTTTGAAATACTACTTTACGTTTCTGCCTCAAAAGAGACATGGAAGCACATCGTGTTTTGGAAACTACATTGATAGAGACCTAATGGTTGAATTCCAGATTCGTCATTTTGCCAGCCAAAAAACTGGTTTAATAATAGATCCTATGTCAGACATTTGGTGAAAGGGTGAGTTGAGATCATGCATGTAAGATACATGACAGATAAATACAGTTATTTCCAGCAATCATTAGTCTCAATAAGAAAATGATTCTCTTTTCTGAGATAGTCTAAGAAGTGGGAGGCTTCCCAACTGAGTGTCAGGACTTACCAGGTGGTAGGTGTGCCGTGATATTACTAATCCCCTCGGCCCCTCTGCACATAGCCGGAGGCATCTGGAGTCCCTGGATGACTCTTGCCCATGCTACCTTGTAAAATATTCCAAATATTATCATTTTTAAAACGATTTTTCGGAAGACGGGGATCTCTCGATGTTACCCAGGTAGGCCTCGAACTCCTAGGCTCAGATGATTCTTTTACCTCAGCCTCTTGAGTAGCTGGGATTGAAGGTTCCCTCCAGCACACCTGGCCACTTTTGTGTCTTCACATGAAAGCTATTGGAAATTGTTGACTAAGGAACCTCATATGACAAAATTCTACGTTGAAAAGTTGAGGTAGAAAATGGGCAGGGAAATTTCCCTACTTGAGAATTATAAATCTATAGAAATAAAAGTTTATTATGAATGCTTAGGTTTCTGGATTTCCTTTGCTGTATTATTCATCTTCTAGTTTCCTGTCTTAATATTCACCTTTTAGTGAACCTGCTCAAATAAGGACTTCAATGAATACCCTTATTGGGGTAAATCTCTATTCTCTGTTTCACTCCTTTTATACTTAATTTTATGTGATAATTGCAAAATTTTAAAAAGGAATAGCACTCGGAGACTTTCCATGTTTTGGATTGTAAAATAAAAGCATTATTCAATCAAATGTCTGATTAGATCTAAGTACTTTTTTCATCAAGAATCTTAGAAATATTGTGAAATATTTTCCTTTTGGTATTTCAAAAATTTTACTAAAGCATTTTGATCTGGAAGGCAAGATGCTAGAGAAAGAGCCAAATGCCTGGATTCTAAGTCCTGCTCTGTAGTTCACATCACCTAGACCTGGATGCGCTGGGGGGAGGAGAATGAAATATTGACACAATTAATTCAAAATAACTAAAGGTATAACTTCCAAATTATACTAAATTAACAAAATGCATAATCATTTATACCAGAGTCTTTCGTACACACATTATCAAAGGTTGAGGAAATTTTATGAGAAAAAAATCTGAAATTGTATTTTTTTTTTTTTTTTTTACTACTAGTTGAGAGGTGTTGTCAAGTTTTGGCAGATTGTCTCAGTTCAATGGGTAGAACACAGATGTTCCTTTGAAGCAGAGTTAGAGAACACCGGAAATAGAAAATACATTAGATGATATGGATCATAAAACCAATTTGCCACTATTATCTTTTTTTAATGAAAATGATGGTAGAGAATTTGAAAAATGAATCATTTACATAATTTCTTCAATTAACATTGTTTCAGTTGGTAAGTTTCTCTGTAGTCTCCATATAATTTCTTTCTTTAACCCCCATGTACTGTTGTGGGTTGATTTTTGAGTGCTTCTTTTTTAGTCAAAGAAATATAGAAAAATAGGTAATTGAATTTTTCTATGGGGGCGTCATCCAGGGCACAGCTCTTAGTCCTCTGGAGGCTCTAGAACAATACGTTTCTGAAAGACAGATGAAATTGTATTTTCTTGAGGGTATTATACTCATGTTAGGTCTCTATCAGTTGTGAAATGTATTGTTGCTAAAGACACAAACTACATAAAAAATGTAAAATTATACTTTGTCATCACAATAATGTGGCAAATTTCAATTA
This sequence comes from Macaca thibetana thibetana, assembly GCF_024542745.1. Classification (NCBI taxonomy): domain Eukaryota; kingdom Metazoa; phylum Chordata; class Mammalia; order Primates; family Cercopithecidae; genus Macaca; species Macaca thibetana. The sequence continues at coordinate 8,745,486 of NC_065586.1, forward strand.
GGCAGGAAAATAATTCTAGAAAGCTGAAATGCTAGAAATTAAAGGGATATGCATGGTTTGTTTCCTGTCATGAGAATGAAACCTCATATATACACACTACAGAATAGAAATCACCTATTTCCCTTCAGCTCATCTTGCATTTATAGTCTAATTGAGAATTTTAGGATAGTCATTTCCATTCGAGGTGGCCTGTGCTAATACTTAAATGACTGCCTCACTTTAACTTTATTTATATATGTGTCATATAAATGATTTTAAGGCAATTAAAGCATTTTAAAAAGTGGGAATGTAACCATGTTGGGCTCTTTCTTACAATACAGGTGAATTGATTTGAAGACTTCCTCAGTCACCATCTGCTGTCTTTTCATTTGCCTAAATGGCTGTAACTATTACCCTTTCCTCATGGTTCTTGTGTTCCAGCCCTTCATTTTTCACTCCAGTGACTCTTCAGATCTTCTCAGATATCCCTACCTCTAGAAACTCCTTGCCTGTGAAAAATGGTTGAATGCATTATCTTGGAATAATTACCCCCTAATTATTGTTTACTTTTATATATTATTATTTGACTAATTTAAAAATATATTATCTCATTTACAGACTCAGAAACTATAGCTCTCTGTCTTCTTGCCTTCATATTCCCTTGTGTCTTAATAGTTCTCAAAACACCTTGGATTCATTTCTATTTCTTAATGTTTCTCCTGCCCATGTTTCTAAAGGTTAAAATATTTATTCGAATTTCTAAAAGCTTTCAGAAAAAACAAGGGACAGGAGTAAAACCTGGTATTTTTTCCCTCATCAATTCCCCTGATTAAGACTCAGTTTAAGATGATCACTTCTCCACTCAGAGTAAATGGTAGTTACTCCAGATTCTTGTACTGTAGTTGAAAAGGATCCATGCTTTATTTTCTCATTAAAAGATTACTTGAGATTGTTTATCTTGTAGCCAGGGTTGTTAAAATAATGTCACTCAGTGATTAAATTGTGCAATAGCACAAGGATTAAGGGTCTAATAGCTTTTTAAAGTAATGATGGATGCTTCATTAGTTTTTACTTACTTAATACATGCTAGTTTATAATGTTGTATCTAAACTGTTCATGTTCTTAAACTGTGCATTACGTAATGCACTTCCAAACAATTCTTATTTGTCCAATTAATATACTAAGCTAACAATGTCCATCCCCTCCTACCTATTTTGTCTTGGGAAAGCTATTTCACCTCCTGGAAGCTAAGTTTTCGCATCTACAGAAGTGAAGAGAATAATTCAGACCTTATAGTTATTGTGCGACTTTAAAGAAAGTGTTACTTGCAAACTTTGATGTGGATGAAAGGTGGTCATGAGCAACAGAGTGGTTTACATTTGCCCTTGAGTTGCTAAAAATGAAAGAAAAGTACGTGGGGTGAAAACCAGAAAAATGATATGAATAGTTACCCGTGTTTGGGGTGTTTGGTCTTTCTTTGGCAGATCCTTTTTGGAAAGAGCACTCTCAATTCAGATTTCAATTATTTCCCCCACCCCATGATCTCTCCAGCTTTATCATATTTGGGTGAAGGGACATGGTCTTGGGTTAGTGAAGAATGTATTAGAAAACAAATCAAATTGACTATGGTTCCTTTAGGAATTTACCTGATGTCATTTTGAAAATGCAGTAAAGAGACAGGACTGAACACACATTCAAGGCAAGAGGACAAAGACAGGTATGGTGAATGAGACATGGGACAAAGAGCTATATCCAGTGAGTATGGTCATAAATAGCCCTTTTCAGGCTGAGTGTGGTGGCTCACGACTGTAATCCCAGCACTTTGGGAGGCCGAGGAGTAAGGATGGCTTAAGCCCTGGAGTTCAGGACCAGGCTGGGCAACATAGTGAGAACTCATTTCTATGAAAAAAAAATCAAATAAGTAGCTGGGCATGGTGGCACATGCCTTTAGTCTTAGCTACTTGGGATGCTGAGGTGGGAAGATCACTTGAGCCCAGGAGGTTGAGGCTGCGGTTAGCTGTGATCATGCCACTGTTCTCCAGCCTGCATGACAGTGCAAGACCTTGTCTCAAAAATAAATAAATAAATAAATAAATAAATAAATAAATAAATAAATAGTCCTTTTCAGTTTTCTTTTCTACACTGTGAATCAGGACTCATTTGTGAGTCATGAAACCAATTTAATGGGTTATGAACAGAATCTGTTCTTTACAGTAAAGAAAAATAGAATAGAAAATATCATAGGGTTTTTTTTTTTCCAGTTATGTGTGCATGTGTTTTACTTACATAAATTGTGGTTAAATAAAAAAGAAAATCACGGTCATTTTCATCAATGTGACCAATAGGACCAGGAAAGTTGCTAGGTGGGCTTGATAAGCTGAAAGCTATAGTTCGAGATGAGCACCTTGGATAGCTCCAAAATAAACTAAATAGTGGCTTTGGCCAACTGAAACTAAGGCTGTTTGATCTGAAGTTAGCTGATGTCCACAAGGATAGTTCACTCTCAAGGTAGACCCATGTTAATCATAAAGTGATAGAACTAACTTTGTTTAGAGCTTTGCCTTCATCTTGGAAGCCTCCTTAGATTTATTTTCTGTGGGTAGTAATCCAAGTATATCCAAGAAAATATTTAGATCTCTAGTTAAATAAATAGATATGTTGATGTTATTCCTTGAGTTTCTTGAGTTTATCTTCAAATGGTATTGCTCTGTTCCGAAACACTCTTAGAAATCAAATTCTCTGCCTAGATAACCACCTGTCCCTGGCATAGTCCTGGTCCACTTCTAGCCATGCACATTTTAGTAAGTCAGTGAGATATTGTGTTAAAATCACTCAACTTAAAGCATATTGAAAAGGTGTTTGTCTCAGCTCTGTTATTAGTTTTGAAACCTTGGGATAACTACTTAAATGCCTGAAATCACAACTTTCTTATCCATAAAATGGATTATGGATTGATAAATCCATATGTGTCTTATTTAATTTTTAGATGATTGGTGAAAGTGAGATGATGCACATAAAAAGCTTTTAGTAAAAGCTAACAATACTCAGAAACATAAAATATTATCATCTAGTTCACATATATCTTAAAATTTTATATTTTCTATTTAATTATGAAATTAGTTTCCACAAGATAAATTAGGCTTAGGATTATTAGGTAAGACAGGAAAATATTTTGAAACTGGACTTTCTGGTAATTTCTTTCTATTTTCCATGTCATCTCCTTCCTAGGAGAGCCAAACTATTTCCCAAAAGAAAACGAGCTGTGGGGGGATTTCCTGCTTACCTTTAGAAAATTATTTCTACAAGACTCTAGGATATACGATAAATAAAAACTGTGTCTAGATATTGTTAGCTCTTTCTAGTCATAACTCTGTTTCTAAAATTCTATACTCTCCACTCTTAAGTTCATCTTTTGGAGTGTCGACTTGGATTTTTCATTCTTCTCTGCTCACATGTGGCCTTAGCTCTCCCTTCCACTTTCCAAAGAACATTATGCCTGGGATCTGATTTGATTCCCTTTATGCCAGCCCCATTACCCTCTATTGCCTTTGGAAAGTCTTCCAAACTATTCTACTGTTTGCTGATGGTGTCTGTCATCTACCGTCATGGTTTCAGTGCATGTTAGTCAGGATTCTCCAGAGAAACAGAACCAACAGGAGATATCTCTATCTCCATCTCTGTCTATTACTATCATTTCTATCTCTGTCTTAAATGAAGTTTTTATAGGGAATTGGCTTATGTGATTATGGAGGCCGAGATGTCCCAGGATCTTCTGTCTGCAAGCTGGAGACCCAGGAAAGCTGGTATAATTCCAGTCTCAGTCTAAAGGCCCAAGAATTCAGAAGCACTGATGGCCTAAGTCCCAGTTCAAGTCCAAAGGCAGAAGAACACTGATGTTTCAGCTCAATTAGTCAGGCAGAGTTAATGTAACCATCCTCAGCCCTTTTGTTCTATTAGGGTCCTCAACAGATTGGATAATGCCCACCCATATTGGGGAGGGCCATCTGCTTTATTCAGCCCACCAATTAAAATCCTAATTTCTTCCAGAAACACCCTCAGAGACATGCCCAGAAATAATGTTTATCCAGATACCTGGGCATCTCATGGCCCAGTCAAGTTGACACATAAAATTAACCAACCTACCTGTTATTCTGTTTCTCACATTCTTTCTCTTACCCACCATAAATTAGTGTTTATAAGCATAGAAGAATATCTATTTGCTAATCCCTCCAGTTTACTGTTGTGAACAATCTGAACACAGGCCCCCACATTTCCCTTTTAAAACGGGAGACTTTTAAAGTACGAGCATAATTTTTAGGGATACATAGTAGGTGTATATATTTATGGAGTACATGAGATATTTTGATAAGTCCTATGTGACCTACAGGATAAAAACACAGGTTTACTTCTTTTAACATCCACAGTCTCTGCATTAATCACTAAAGCTAAGGTCCTGGGCCAGGTATGATTGCCATATTCCTTCCCATAAATTTCTTCTTTTGATTAGTAGGCAATGTTCATGACTTGTTTGTTCTTCATTGTGACACACCTGTTTTTCTGTATAGTATTAGGCTTCCTCTTTTGCTGTTTTGTTTTTTTTTGTTGTTGTTGTTTTGTTTTGTTTTGTTTTTAGTCTTTCTGCTTTAAATCCTTCTTAATCAAATCAAGCAGTGTTTGTGTGATTTAATTTTGCACAAGCCCACATCCTCCTGGAGATAATCAACTGTGGTTTGTTCTTGTACACTGAGATGCTAAGATGAGTCCTGTGCATTCCTATCTTGGCAAAGGCTTCTTTATCAAGTCTGTTTCAGCACTGGATCCTATACCCAAACTTGAGAAACAGGTTTTATTGGAACACTTTTACACTATTGGTAGGAGTGTGAGTTAGTTCAACCATTGTAAAAGACAGTATGATGATTCCTCAAAGATCTAGAACCAAAAAATACCATTTGATCCAACAACCAGATTACTGGGTATATACCCAAAGGATTATAAATCATTCTACTATGAAGACACATACACACGTATGTTTATTACAGCATTATTTACAATAGCAAAGACTTGGAACCAACCCAAATGTCCATCAATGGTAGACTGGATAAAGAAAATGTGGCACATAGACACCATGGAATACTACACAGCCATAAAAAAGAATGAGTTCATGTCCTTTGCAGGGACATTTACCAATCTGGAAGCCATCATTCTCAGCAAACTAACACAGGAACAGAAAACCAAACACTGTATGTTCTCACTCACAAGTGGGAGTTAAGCAACGAGAACACATAGACACAGGGAGGGGAACATCACACACTGGGGCCTGTCGGGGGATGGGGGCAAGATGAGGGGAGAGCATTAGGACAAACACCTAATGAATGCGGGCTTAAAACCCAGATGGCAGTTTGATAGGTGCAGCAAACCACCGTGACACATATGTATACCTATGTAACAAACCTGCACGTTCTGCACATGTATCCCAGAACTTAAAGTAAAATTAAAAAAAAAAAAATCACCGATCTCGGACAGTGTGCTGAAAGATTAATGAAACACATTCTGGAACAGAGGGAGGATTGAAAAAAAAAGAAAAAAAGATGTTTACAGATCCATATCTACTCCATAAATAGTTTCTGATTCTCTTTTCGCAGAAACTCTTTTGGGGGTTATTCTTTTATACTTTTTTAAAACTATAAGAAAAAAGTTGCCACACAATGTTTCAAAAACTTCAGGTCTTCCCTTTTAAAAGGGGGATTGTGCCCAGATTGTTTACAAGAGTAACCTGGAGAGAATAGCAAATAGGTATTCTTCTATACTTGTAAATGCTAAGCTACGGTTGAGTGAGAGAGAGAACGTGGGAAACGGAATAACAGCGGGAGTTAGGAGATCTATTGTGGAAATATGACCATGAAATTGGGAAAATATAAAACAATAGTAAGAATATTGATATAAAGGTGAGAGGCAAACCTAGAGGGAGCATTTTTTAAATGAGTAAACATTGTTTCGGGCCACAGAAGTTTCTTTTTTTTTTTGAGACGGAGTCTGGCTTTGTCGCCCAGGCTGGAGTGCAGTGGTGCGATCTTGGCTCACTGCAAGCTCTGCCTCCCGGGTTCACGCCATTATCCTGCCTCAGCCTCCCGAGTAGCTGGGACTACAGGCGCCGCCACCACGCCGGGCAAGTTTTGTTTTTTTTTTGTTTGTTTGTTTGTTTTTGTATTTTTAGTAGAGACGGGGTTTCACCATATCAGCCAGGATGGTCTCAAACTCCCAATCTCAGGTGATCTGCCCACCTCGGCCTCCCAAAGTGCTGGGATTACAGGCCTGAGCCACCATGCCTGGTCAGAAGTTTCTTACTAGAGAAACTCACTTCCAGTCTAAAACAGAAAAATATAATCTTTAAAATTTTATTTTAATGTTTTAATTTTAAGGGTACATAGTAGGTGTATATATTTACAGGGTACATGAGATATTTTCATACAGGTATACAGTGTATAATCATCATATCAGGGTAAATGAGGTATCCATTACCTCAAGCGTTTATCCTTTCTTTGTGTTACAAACGTTCCGATTATACCCTTTTAGTTATTTTAGAGAATATAATAAGTTATTGTTGTGCTATGAAATACTAGCTCTTATTCCTTCCATCTTACTGTAGCAAAATATAATCTTAATGATAGTGATTCAACTACCTCCTATTTAAATATATATCCCTATGAGTAGCTAGTAAAATGAGGATTCTTCACTATCATCCTCTCTTAATTTCTATTTCTTCACCGTTATCTGTGGAAGGGAAGAGAGGCGAGCATTATTCTGGGAGACAGTTCGGCTATATGTCGAGGTCTCGGGTTTTCACTTCTGCTCTTGCCACAAGCATCTGATGTTTCCATATCGTGGCACATCCTCCATCTTGTAAGAAGTGGGCTGTGTGTGCTGGTTGGACTCCTTGGCTGTGTTCTTGAAGCCTCTTTCAGTTGAATGGGGGTCTCAGTCACGTCCATGTCTCCCAGGGACATGCATCTGAAACGTTCAAATGCTTACTCACCGGGTGCATAGGGCTTTAGGCATTTGGAGCCTATCTTTGTGACTACTCGCTTAACTCAAATCATTGCTATTTTAATGCTTGGACCAGTCTCTAAAGCCTTTCAGTCAGAGGCTACCACCTGGAGACTAAGGCACAAACACCTCTGTTCTTTCATTTCCTTTCACCCTATCTTAGGTTTTTGTTAATTTAACTTTCCCTAGAACTTAGTTCAAAGTAAAGGCTGGGATTGGGAAGAGAAAGGAGTCCTATACTAGCCTTTAACTTGGTTTTCTCCAGTCTGAGATTCCTCTAGGCTCCTTCCACAGGCCAGATAATGTCATATCCTCTCCATGGGGGAGGAACATGCTCTTGTTTCTCTGTGCATTCCCCTCACGGTTTGACTTATGATGTAGAATCTATAATCTGAGTCTTCCAGTACTTAACAGTTAAAATGAAAAGCATGCTTTTGGAATGCAAAAATATATTTCCCCCCCTTCAAGCCATTGGCTGCCTAATCTTTCACTCACTCACTGTGTTGACTTGGACTAGTTATTTAGTGTCATGACCTTCTGGAAACAGGGAAAACACGAATGCCTAACCTACTAAATTATTTTGAGAATTAAACAAAGGTAACACATAAAGATCCAAGTAGAGTTCCTGACTGTAGTAGGCTTTCAATAAAGATTAGTCATTGACTCTAATGCATTTAATATTCTTGAGGTGTATCCACAGTAGGACTAGTTTGGAAACTATTTTAAAATTAAAATTGTACTTGAGAAGAATGTAATAAATTCTTGGTATTGGAAGTGATTAAGTTTTGAAAAGTGAGTGTGGCATGATGTGATTTGTAATTTTGCATAGTCATGAATTGGAATGTACCAGTGATGTTGACTATGCGGGGCAGAGTCACTTAGATAGTTAATTGAACCTCCCCTGAGGGATGCTTAATAGCATCCTAATATCAGCTTCTATTTTTAAATGTATTATTGCATTTTGTATTTTGGGGACTCACTGGGGATCCCAGAGTATATACTTCATGCTACAGGTCTAGGGTAGTTACTACTACTCTGAAATAGGTAGACAATTTTCTCCTCTTTGACTCAGTTTAGCAAGATCATAATAGAAATAAAGGAAAATACTTGCCTTATTACAGAGTTAATTGGTAATATAAAATGCATTAAGATCCTGGGATAAAATGTTTAAAAATAATTAAAAAGGAATTACCATCATATTAATATATTTCTATAACAATGTTCCTTGATTATCTTTAACTTAATTATTGCACTTGATGGTGTCTTAAATATACATTAATGATACAAGGCATGATTATATTCTCTCAAAGTTTGTTTCCATTATCTTCTTATCCACTGTATTTTTTCTAATTAAACTTTTTATTGCATTTTCATTACCCAGACATAAAAATAATTTCAGATTATTATACCAAACATTCAATTACAATACAAGAATCCTTGAATTATGATATGTTTAAAGCATCTTTGCAGCTGTCTTTCCAACCTATAATTACTTAATCCCGTCTATAACTACAGGGCTGATTTTAACACATAAACCATAAATGATAATTGCTTTGTTCTCCCAAATTTAATTTTCCTCCATATTCCATGCAATTCAATCAAAAGGAAGAGATGCTACTTATACTTTCAATTTTCGTTACCAAATTGGAACTTTCCGTATTACGTATTAGTGGGCCATCAATGCAGCTGGTCACTAAAAAAGAAATTGGTCGATATTTTAATAGAACAAAAGTTGCATTGTTTAATTACCGTAGTAACAAAATTTGAATATGTGAAGTAACTTGTTTTTGTGGGAGCTGCCATTCTTTGAAAGTAATCATTTGTGACTGTGGAAAGTTTCCCAACCTACTGTGTTTAGGAGGTCTGGTCTTTTAGCCGTCTTACTTGAGTCACATTTTTTTAAAAAATTGAGAAACGTATCATAATACAGAAAAGCAGATCATATATATGTAGAACTTAAAGAAGACTGAAAAACAAACCTCCATGTGCACCTTCCAGTTTAAGAATTAGAATATTACAAGTACTTTAGAAATCTCTGTGCTTTTCCATAATCATGTGCTTCTTCCAATCTCAAGAAAACCATTTCCTTGCATGGTATGCTGCCCTTCCCCTCCTTTTTCTTTAAAAATTTATCATCTGTGTATATAGGCCTGAATGATATCAGTTTCACTTAAAAAAAAATGAGCAGCCAGCACACCCTAACTATATGAAGGAAAGACAAAACAACATTGTAAATGTATAAAATGCCACTGAATTTTTATTTATTTTATAATTTTTTAATTTATTTTATAAAATGCCACTGAATTTTTTATTTAAGATGGTTAATTTTGTGTTTTGTGAATTTTGCCTCAAGAAATTATTAAAAAATAATGCATTATATTTTCGATAGTTAGAGATGGGAACTATCCCCTGAACCTATTACTTTTCTGATTACAGTTCACGCATACTGTGCCCTTTCCTTGATATTCTTTTGAATGTACAGTCCGTGTAGTTCCTGAGACAATTCTAATGGCAATACATGGGCTTTCAACAACCTTGAGACTTCAGATGATTTTTACAAAGCAATTGAATCCCATAGTTGAGTTTCTTGGATATTTAGGTTGAGTCCTTGGCAAAAAAGTGCTTCTAGGTTGAATATCTTTTATTCTGTTGGATTGGTCCAGTTTTTGAAACACTGTCTGGATTTTCGCTTTAGTGCTTCAATTAGTACTAAAACCAGAACCTGCATGATATGCAAATCAGTTAAGTGGGAACTGAATACCCTTGCTAACTCTTTGGTGCCTAACTTATGTGATGATGGGGGAGCTTGATCTGTTGGTCATGTGCCCAGGACTGATGGGATGCAGCTGTGAAGGTACTGAGGACCTGGACGGAGAATCCTATTGCCAAATGAGGATATTGCCTCTGGATGAGACATTGCTGTGCTTGGATTATGCCCTATGCCTTTAGAACGTTCAGTTTGACAGTTTTTCTCTCCAAGACATACATGTGCTAGTCCAAGGGCCACCTTGGCTGAGCTTCCACCTTTTTCTCACCATAGTATACTGCTGAGGTTTCAGTATGCTCCAAAGCTGTGCCTTCCTTTGGAAGGTCGAGGTGGGTGGATCATCTGAGGTCAGGAGTTCGAGGCCAGCCTGGCTAACATGGTGAAACTCCATTTCTACTAAAAATACAAAAAATTAGCTGGGCGTGGTAGTGGGTGCCTGTAGTCCTGGCTACTTGGGAGGCTGAGGCAGGTGAATTGCTTGAACCCAGGAGGCGGAGGTTGCAGTAAGCCAAGATCGCACTATTGCACTCCAGCTTGGGCAACAAGAGAGAAATTCCATCTCAAAAAACAAAACAAAACAAAAAACAAAAACTAAAAACAAACAGAAAAATAAACAACATAAAAACCTGTGCCTTCTGGAATTATGCACTTGAGTAAAACTGAACAAGAGAATGAAAATGCCAATAATATTGGAGATGGTCTTAGTAACTATGTGAGTATATATTTTTCTTATTTTTGTTTATACTTTTTATTCACAAATATTTAACTTCTTGACATATAATTATTTTATGACAAGTAAATGTCCAGAAAATAACATTGTAATGATGTAAACCGTGAATGTAAATATTTAACTATTTTTTATAATTTTATTTATTCATGCACTTATTCATTCTGCCTTATCTTTAAAATGACTTGCAATTGTGAACCAAACTGTTACAATAAGTATGACCTTCAGAGGTTTCATTTGCAATGTATAGCACTGCAGAATTAGAAAGCAGCTTCAATTCTATCTACTTCATCCACCACCTATGCTGAGGATTCTGTTTAAAACAGCCCAGCAATTCTGATGTTCAAGTGCTTCTAGTAATGAGTAAACTAACTTCTGCAGATGAAAGCCCACTAATTTTTAAAACACTACTACTTGCTGGGAAGTTCTACCTATTAATAAACTCGTGTTGACTATATTTGGTTCTAGTATTATTTTCTGGAACCACTGTTATTAATTCATTACAAACATGACAACTGTTCCGATTTTGGAAACATCTGTCACATATTTTCCAAATTTTCTTTCATTCAGGTTGAACCTATCCTCTTAGTAATTGTATAATAAAATATCCTAAAATACTAAATATTTGTGAAAATTGTTATTGAAGATGCTGATTTTTTTCTATTCAGTTTTCACTCAGCATTTTATCTAGCCCTGTCGAGTTTGCAGCAAACAAAATGATAAGAACACACTTCATATATGTCCATTGAGAAAAATAACCAGAAAGATGGAAAGTCAAGGACACATGCAAAGCTCTGCTGACCAGTACAGATCTTACTGTTTGCCACTGATTTTTGACTTACCATGTGGGTTACAGTTAGTCAATAATCAGTGAACTATCTTAATTTTATTTTCACCTTTGTAATAGATTTAAAACCATATTCTGTTGCTTTTAAAATTCTTTTTAACAACTTCTCCTTGAGTAAAATCTAATGCAGAACTCTATTAAAAAGACTAAGCAAGGAATTGCTCTTGGAGAAGCAGAGGCAGGACCATCGTCCTTTTCTCTGGAATTGTTCTCTACCTCCCGAAATGGTAAAGGAAATTACAAACCTTTAAGACTCCAAATAAGGCTACTTCAGGAAGATACAGCCGATTTTCTCCCTCTCATCAAAAATGAGAGGGTATACAAATGAGTAGGACTTTAGAACAACCTCCTAATTTTACATATGAAAAAGCTGACATGTGGATAGGCAAACTATTTCTCTGAGATATTATATTTTCATAACAAATTACAAAGAGTAACCATCAATAAGAAACCAACAAGCAGACAAAATGACAAAGGTGGCACAATTTCCAAAAACATAGAAGAAAACTAAACTGAAAAAATGTGAAGACCAAAGAAAAAATAATCACACTGATAGAAATCATAAATCATGGTAGAATTAAGAAAGTATGTTAATAATGTACATCTGATGATAAATCAACTAAATTCTCCAGTGGAGAGACAAAGGTTAAAAGCATATAGGAACATGGAACAAATACAAGTAAATAATTCATAAGATATAACCAAAAGAAAAATGAGGCACTTGGAACAACCGTTTTTTCATGAAAAGTATATCTGGGGTAAATTGAAGTAATTATTAAGTTAGAAAACGAACACTTTTCCAATAACAAAATAATTGAGAATTTGTATGGTTCTAACAAATGTCTAACAACATAGTAGCAATGTACATGCAATGAAAATGGAGAGAATTAAAAGGATAATTTAAAAACCAGAGCCACAGTAAAATATTCCCACAGATCTTTCTCATAAAGTGATAGATCAAGCAGAACAAAAATAAGCTACAAATTTATAGAAAAAGGCAAATAAATGTATCATCTGACATATATGTAGACAACTTTTTTTTTTTTCAGGAAAATAAAAACCATTTCAAAAGCCAAAGCATTTGCTACAACACAAAGAAAGGAATTTTTTTATATTACCAATAATTTATCATATTATACTGTCTCTACCAGTAGAACTGTGCAACTAACAATCAATAACAAAAGTATGGCATATTTTCCTAAAAAACAACAAATGTTTTTGTAAACAAAATCCAATATACTTATAAATTATTTATGTCGTTTACAAAATGTTGGAATGGAATGACAATAAGAACAATGCAGGCCAAAGCTTGTAAGATGAAACTATGTTATTCTTAGAGTGTGATGCATAACTTTAATTGCACTTAATAGAAAACAGTAAGAAAAAAAAAATCAGTGAGCTAAGTGTTAAACTCCGAAAGACTGGAAAAAAAACTCCAGTGACTCAAATTGAGTAGAAATAAAGTAAGAATAGAAATTAATTAAATAAAACACAGTGAAAAAAATCATAAAAATAAAAATAAAGTAGTGCCTTTGAAAGTATTAATAAATGTAAAAGACAGCACTTCCTTAAGCATAAACAGAAAAACCATAAATAAAGTTACAAATACTGAAAAAAGAAGATGTAATTACAGATACAACAAACATTGGAACAAGGAGAATGTTAGAAAAACAATTATGTTATATTTAAAGGTAGTTTCTTGAAAACTAAGAATTTATCAGGAAGAAAGATAAAGGTCTGAATAGCTGCTAAATAATTTGAATCACTGGCCAAAAATCTATCTACATCAAAGCACTAATTTCAAAGTTAGTTCTAACAATCTTCAGTATGTATTTAACCCTTATGTTATAGAACTTCTTTCACATATGTAAAAGAGAGGAAATATTACTCAAACGGAAATACTATGGAATGAAACTATTACATATTAAATGTGGATATACATTACAAATAAAAGTTAGAAAACAGAATCTAAAAATTTATGAAAAAAAAATGCATTGCAGCCCAAAAGGATTTAACCCAGGAATAGAAGTAAGCTCCAATATTGGAAAGCTTACAGGAGCTTAATATTAATAGATGACAGTAGAAAAACAATATGATATTATCCATATTGTAGAAAAGCATTACATTTCAATGTACATTCTTGATTTGAAAGGAAAAAAGCAAAGCAACCTAGAAATAAATGGGAATATCTTTAACCTAATAAAGCACACATTCTGGAAACCTATAACAAACTACTGACTAGTGAAATATTCGAAGTATTTCCTTTATTTTTGGGGACCAAACTAAGAACCTCATTCTCACCATTTTCTCCTTTTATTCTTAAGACTTTGCATGTTTCTTTTTTTATCAGTTTGAGCTTGCTTGATGGATGTTATCCCTTCCTCTGTATCTCTGAAGATTAAAAAAACCCACGTATTTTAAAGCTCTTTTAAGATGTGGATATTATCTCTAGTTCCTTACATTTGAGTTCCTTTTTTCATTGGATCTGTCCACTTATATTCTTGATGCTAGAATTTGCCATGTGTTTACTAATGATTCTTTGTGAGCTCACTTTCTATTGGAATTATTTACCATTGGACAGTTTTATAACCTTGCTTTGGGATTAGTTTCATAGCTGTTTCTGTCTAGTTCACACAAAATTCACAGGTCTCAAACTAGATTTTAATGTTGTCTTAACAAGTCATTATGTTATAACAAAATGAATCTGATAGACTGAATAAAATGAATCTGAGTCCTATTTACTGTAAAGACACAGATTTCTGATTTTCAAGTGGTTATGGGCACCATTCTATTCATGGCCAGTGGCAAGACCTTTGATCTAGGAAGCTCAATTGGAAATATTCTGGAATTTCTGTTTGTAAAAAACAAACAAACAAAAAACAACAGCAAAAACAAAACAAAACAAAACCAACCAACCAACCAACAAACAAACAAACAAATGCCCAAAACAGAAAACAAAAAACAGTGGGTTGCTAGATTCAGGACTTACAGAGTTTAATTCCTGTTCTTTCTCTCATGTTGAACCTATGGCTTTTGTTCAAAAACCTTCAGCCCTAGGGTCTCAGCCAACTATGGGTCACAAAAGTTGAGCTGTTCCTGTTTATGGATTTGACATTTTTTTTTCTAAATTTCTGGCCTCTGGAAATTTCTTTTCTTGCTTTCAAATGAAACTGTTTGTTTTAAAGATGTGTGTATACATATGTTCATTTGTTCATATTAATATAAATTTGTCAATCTTTATTGTGTATTTCCGTGTGTTTGGAATGGGGGAAGGGTTTCCATAGGTGCTTGGTTTTCCACTTTGTCTAGGAACCGATGACATGACTTTTTCAAGTTACCCATCTTGTTTGAGGAAGAACTCAAATTAGAACCCTGTTCCCTTAACTCAACTTTTATTATAATCAATTGCCTTGTGGCTTGGAAAGACATTGGCTACAGTTTTGCAAAACTGAGATCCAAGAAAGTTATGGCTGTCCTATGTGACAACATGGATGAACTTGAAGAACATTATGTTCCATAAAATCAGCCAGGCATAGAAAGACAAATAATGTGACATCTCACTTATATGTGAAGTCTAAATAAGTTGAACTTATAAAAGCAGAAAGTAGAATGGTAGTTACTAGGGCCTGGGGTGTGGAATGGGGGGGAAATAGTGGTCAAAATGTATCAAGTTTCAATGAGAGAGGAAGAATAAGTCCTGGAGTTCTATTGTGGAGAATGCTGACTGCAGGTAATAATCATACACTATAGGCTTAAAATCTGTGAAGAGAGTAGATTCTAAATGTTCTCTGCATAAAAAATGATATGTATGTGAGGTGATAGATGTGTTAATTAGCTTCAGTTAATTTCACAATGTATACATATATGAAAACATTACATTGTGCATCATCAGAGTATACAATTTTACTTGACAACTATGCGTTAATAAAGCTGGGAAAAATGTATACACCAGTTTTTTTTTCCATTTTAAACCACAAAGTATTTTGGCACTTTTTTTTCTGATGAACCATACTAGTAATGTCATCTAAGAATGAAATTTGTGTAATTTGTTAGTGAATTTATGCGTGTTCTTAATGGTCACAGTCTGGGACTGGGCTGTAGGTTTTTAGTTATCCCTTGAGAACTTTTAGATGAGCTTGGATTATGTCTACATCGGCAAGGCAGAATTATCTAATAAATTTAGTACAAAATGTGGTTGTTGAATTGTCTAAATTGACTTTCTAGACTGTCCAGATGATCGCTCAAGCCTCTGAATTATTGACAGTTTAGATGAGAGTTTATGATAATAGCATATTTTATTGCCTATTTCTGAAAGATTAAAGTTCTGACTTTACTGCATAGATATGTATCAGATAGTATCTAACTCAATGACCTTAGAGGCTAGTTCTGACCAACCTGAATTGATCACAAATTTCAAGGAATAAAGAAATGGTTAGGAAAAGGGAATATTTTTTATTATCTCCTGAAACAGTGCAGAAATATTTATGAACACAGTTTGCTCATGGATGATTTCCAAAACATCCATAAATGGCAAATCAACCTGTTTTCTGCCATGAACTATTGAGAAACTTCTAATGTGTATACTACATTGTCAATTAAAATATACTTTCTTATGTAGAATCTGTTGTCCTCAGCCAATAGTCATCGTTTCCAGGTCCAATAATGCTTTCTTTACACCAGATTTCAAAAATCTGGGAGAAACAGGGTACTTAAAACAGTGGAAATGATATGTATTTTATTCATGTTTCTAATATTTTGATATACATAACAGTCTTTGGACTTGTGTAGATATGGCCAATGTATTTTTAACAAGGGCAGAAATATACAAGCCCTTTCTTTCTCTTCCATCGTTACATAAAATAAACCCATCCTTGTGCTTTAGGCTTCTGGATAACCGATTAGCATTTTTAACCATGTCAGTCACTCTCTGCCAAAATTTAATACTAAAAGCTGCTGCAAAAGGACTCCCAGGCCATCTTCCTTAACATACTGCTAAAGGATAACTTTTAAATGCCCTGAGGTTTTGATTTCAAAAAGACATTCAAAAACAAAATCTGTTTTGATCTGCAGTTAAGCAATGGATGAGCCAGCCTCCACCTACGGTTCATCACCTGCAGTTGGAAGCCAGCCCTCCAGAGAACTTTACAGAGAGGCTGCAGGAGAAAACCTGCGTTTTCCTGCAGGTAGACCAGCCTGCAGAATGTCAGGAGAGGAGAAGGCAATCGCCCTCCCAGCCCTGCTCCAGAAGCCAGAACCACCCAGAGAGTGCAATACACCTCTGACTAGGAGCTTTATTTTCAATCCTAAGATTTCCAAAAGATTGTTTCACCGAAAATATTTCATAGCATGTAGTTGACTGTAAGAACTATTAGGACAGTTTCTTCTTAGACTGATTTTTTTTTTTGAAAAGGAATCTCTCTCTGTTGCCCAGGGTGGAGTACAGTGGCTTGATCTCAGCTCACTGCAACCTTCTGCAACCTCCTGCAACCTCCACCTCCTGGGTTCAAGTGATTCTCTTGCCTCAGCCTCCCGAGTAGCTGGGATTACAGGTGCACACCACCACACCCAACTAATTTGTGTATTTTTGTATTTTTTTCTGTATTTTTTTTTTCAATAGAGATGGGGTGTCGTCATATTGTCCAGGCTGGTCTCAAACTCCTGACCTCAGGTGACCTGCCTGCCTCGGCCTCCCAAAGTTCTGAGATTACAGGTGTGAGCCACTGCACCCAGGTCTTAGATTGATTTCTAATGTCAGGATTGGTTGAACTCAGGCAGGGTGAAGGAAAGAATATAAATTAACATGCATTTCTTTTATTCCCAAACACCATAAGAAATTGATTTTGCTAATTTCAACTATGATGGAATAATGATTCAACTCGTTTTCTAAGAAGCTAAAATAGGTATTCTTCCCAGATGATTTTTCACTACTCATTTTATTTTGAGAAGTATATATTTCTATTTTGGTTAATTTCTTATGGAATATCAAAAAATTATACATGAGAATTTCTTGCACAATTCAAAAGGATTTCTGTCTATTGACTACATAGCTCCACCAGAGGCGAATTTGTTTCTCTTAAGTCTTACGGTTTTCAGTAGAATCAGGGCACTTCATAGTATTTCCGACTTTGAACATGTTTGCCATTTCCTCGGCCTGCTTGCTATCCACTCTATTCTCATTTGGAGAGACCAGCACCAAACTGGTTTGGTTTGGGAATATTATCATTTGTTAATAATGTGCTTAAGATTTTCTCACATGATTTAAGAAGGTAATTATATCATCTCAGGGTAATAAAGATGTACAATACACATTAAGTCAAGTTTTATTCAAGCCTTTAGCAGCCTTGAATTTCTTCCAGGTCTTTTTAGGGGAAATTTTCACCCGCAGGGGCTAGGGAATTTGGCATGGAACACCCGTTAAGTGTGAGGAGGGCTCGATTGCCAGTACACAGCAATGAGATCTTGCCCTTCAAAAATTCTCTTTGATTTCACTTCAATAGGCTGAAAAAGAAAATTTGTGCTTTGTGTTTTTGTCTTTAAATTATGATAGGACGAGACATAGACCCTCCATGTCCCATAAATACTTGCTATTATTTTGTCTGTATATCAAAATGCTGGGATCATTTACAACCTGTGTTGCAATAGAGCAAAACCCTTTGGTGTGTAAAGACGTATTATTAATTAAACACCGATGTAGTAGATGTTTCATTTTAGCAACTTATTACGGGTCCTCCTAGGTCCTCAGGGCCTCTTGCCTCCTGTGCAGGTTAATTTCCCTTCTCAGGGGCTCATGAAGATGCAGCCAACAGGGTGGAGAAGCACATTGAGGACACTCCTTGTTTTCTACTCTACGTGCAAAAGTTCACTGTAAGCAGGAATGTTATTCTGTCAGCTTCAGTCTTAGCATTTTTGCAACAAATGCTTGTCTTCTGAAATAATATTTCTAATATGGATATTCACATCTAATTTGTAAAAATAATGTTAAAATGGCTGTTGGAAATGTTAATACTAGTAATAAAATCTGGAAGGCACTTTAGCCAAAGGAGATCAGGGGAGAGGTACTCTTATGCTGAGTTCAGAAATACCCTACATCCTTACCTAAGAATTTATTCCTAGTGTTTTAATTTATCTGCTTGAGGCCGGGCGCGGTGGCTCGCGCCTGTAATCTGAGCACTTTGGGAGGCTGAGGCAGGCGGATCACCTTAGGTCGGGAGTTCAAGACCAGCCTGGCCACCATGGTGAGCGCTCGTCTCTACTAAAAATGCAAAAATTAGCCAGGCATGGTGGCAAGCGTCTGTAATGCCAGCTATTTGGGAGGCTGAGGCAGGAGAATCACTTGAATCCGCGAAGTGGAGGTTGCAGTGAGCCAAGATCGCACCATTGCACTCTAGCCTGGGTGACGAGAGGAACACTGCATCTCAAAAATAAATAAATAATAATTTATCTGCTCAAAATATTAAATAAAGCTAAGTAATTCCAGAGTTGAAAAATGATATTACATACAACTGAAGCAATGGGACTTGGAGTATGAACAATGTATTTTTTAAAAATTACAAAGCGTAATAGTCATGATTCAAGCGTTTGCCAAAATTTCTACGTATATCTGGAAATATAAGGACTAGAAGGTAAAAGTCTCAAAAAGGAAATGAGCTAGTCTAACAGCGTCTTCTCCCTTCCCTCCCCAGATGGCCTTTGCTTTTTTCCATCATTTTTTTTTGTTTGTTTTTATTTTTTAGAGGGAGTCTTACTCTGTCACCCAGGCCGAGTACAGAGGAGGTATCTTGACTCACTGCAACATCTGCCTACCAGATTCAAGTGACTCTCCCATCTCAGCCTCCCGAGGAGCTGGGATTATAGACATATGCCATTATAGCCGGCTAATTTTTGTATTTTTTGTAAAGACGGGGTTTCATCATGTTGAGCAGGCTGGTCTGAGCCAAACCATGCCCGGCCTTGGTAGCCTTCTCCATCAAGCTTCTGGGGATTGCCTTTTTTCTTGTAAAGAAAACAAAACCTCCAGTTGAGGGCTCAAAAAAGTGAATTTGAATAGTAATATTTAAAAGTTATATCCATATGAGGAAATATAAAGGCTGTTGAAAGATTCCATATTGCAAATATTTCTGCTATATTGTTGGTGCTTGAAATTATACCATAAAATATACCTCTTTTGACTAAAAGGACTTGTTTTAAGACCAAATGTAAATATGCCTGCTATAGAAAAAATATCTTCTATGCAATGGCAATTTTTACTGTAAAAAAGTGTATCCATCCCTTCTTCTATATCTTGACAATGTGATAAATATATACATATACTTTTAAAGTAACTATGTGTTTATATATATGTGTATATAGGTGTATATATATCTAATGTGTACATATGTGTATATACATCTAGTATGTATACATATATACACATGAATACATATATACACACATATACACATACATATATACACATCTATACACGTATGTATATACATGTATATGTGTGTTAATTTGTTCTGTTTTGTTTTCTTCTAGCTTTGGAGAATGAAGTTCAATATATGAATTGTCCATAGAGACCGGTAGGCCTATTGCAAATCCCTGTGGTGGAGTGCTAGGAGCCAGAGGTGCTGAATTCTCCTGCAGTTCTATAAATGAACTAAGCCACACGTACTGACCCTGTTACTGAAAACCAGTTGCCTAAACATTTTGAGTCTGTTTCCTCATTTGTAAAGTGAGAAACGCACTTACTGAACAGAATCATTATAAGAGACACAGATGATTGTGAAAGAACCTTGTAAGGGGTACATCTGAACCCCAAATTATCAATAAGTACCCATTGGCTGTGCCTCACAAGAGCTCAGATATCACTGAGTCTAGTTCAATTCACTTAAATTACGACATGGAAATGGAGGCACCAAGAGGTGAGTATCTTACCCAGAGTCACACAGCTCTACAGAGATACCGAAGCAATATCATAAAATTTAACCATGTCATATTTCATTTCTATAACATGGTATGGCAAATTACATAAAACCTGAAAAATTAGAAAATAAACTTAAAAAAAAATTGGAAGATGAGAACTTGGGATAATTTGAGTCTGAAGTACTTCACACTGCTTAAAGTTCCCTCCTATTGGGTAAGCAGAGACTATCATGGAAAGACATGGAGCTTAGTATATGCAAATGTTGAGATACTCAGTATAATGTGTGAAAAAGGAGTCTCTTAAGTTTCGGTCAGGGAAGAAGGCAGGGTCAGAATGTCTGCTTGAGAGTTTGGGAGCCTTGGGAAGACTTTAAACAGGGAGCAACACAACACATTAGATTCCTTTGGTTACACTAAGGACAATGGTTTTGAAGGGGACCAGGATGAAGGAAGGAAGGAAGGTAGAAAGACCATTCCTCAATGATGAGGAATCCATCGCTGTAATCTACGCGAGAGGTTATACAGACCTGCGTGGCATCATTCATTGTCTGAATGTAGAAGATGAGATGAACTGTTTACAGAGTAAACATTTAGAAAGTAAACATTCGCATTAATGGGACTCATTTGATGTAGGTGATAAGGGTATAGGACATCAGGAAGATTTTCAGATTTCTAGATGGGAGGTGGATTTATAGAAATGTGTTAAGTGGAATATGGGAGGAAAAAGAGACTTAGAAAAACAGGTGTGAAGTTTCGAAATGAGGTTTGTGATATTCTAGTACAATACCCAAGTGAAGTGGCTTGCCTCTTGGCAGTTGCGTATGAGTCTGGAACAGAGCAAGAAGTCCCAAATGGAAAGAAAAATTTGGAAATCACTAATATATCCATGAGTTGTTGAAACCAGGAGAATGGGTGGGAATGCCCTTTGAGAATATGGGATGATGGAATTCTGAAAACACTGGTATTTGTTAGACTCCTGCTCTGCTTCAAATAAGTGTTGGAGACACTGCAAGGAGAGGTTAGTGGGACACACTGGCACAGCCTTTTAAGGGGATTTGTTACACTCACAAAAGAAGCCCAATGTGAGGGCTACTTATTTCTAAAAAAAAAATGAAGGATTGGGAACCTGATCCCAGGTTTAATAAATCTGGGAAAGTGACCGAGGTCCCTGAATTTTAAAGACTTTAAAGAGTCTCTGAGAATGTGTCCCAGGTCACTGAATTTTAAAGAAGCCCTCCAGGTGAGAACCAACGCTCTGAGAGTTGCAAACCAGGCTTATATTTGTCAGTGCAACACTTTAGCTGGCTCTAGGTACAGAGCCTTCAGATGTGGGTGTAAGGGGAGATTTTCAAAAAGTTCCAGATACTGAGTGATCCTTTTCTAAAATTGAGAGGCCTCCCAGACTCTCATCACCAGCCAGAAAAGTAGCCGTTTCTATTTGTTTTCCATCAAATGCTGAGAGCTGCCACCCTCATTCTTAGCTCATTCGAAGCAACAGGGATGTCCTCTTGAGAACAGGAGACAGAATTCATTACGACAAAGCGTGGTTTTAGAGTAAAGTGTGAAGTGTGTAGCCATGCCTATAAAAGGGGTAAAGAGCCAGGACACCATGATTTTGCTGTGGGGTCAGCATTGCTTACTCTCTTAGTGATCTGGGCCAGTCACTGAATCTCTCTGAGCCTCAATTTCTTCGTCTGTAGAAAGGGAAAATAGTACTTAGCTTCTTATTTTGTGGTGAGGACTAAATGAGATCAGATATCGGAGGTGCTTATCCTCTGGAAAGCCTCTAATAAGAAGATTAGCTACAATTAATACATGTGTTAAGAAATGTGGGACCAGAAGCTCTGAATCTCCCGGTGAGTAGTTCGAGGAGGTGGCCGAAGGCTCTGAAATCCTTTCAGGTCCACGGATTCCCAGGGGAGGGTATGATGCGGGCAAAGATGATTACATTATTTTTCTTTCTTACACTTATTTTCCTAGAAGATATTTCTCAAGGAAGATGAGAGCCTTTGTAATTTTCAACCCTTAAAAATCAATTATTCCTGAGTTATTTTTTGCATTTATGAAAAGCGCCAAATTAATTTCGACTGAATTTTCTTTTCTGTGATCAACGAGGAGGTCAGCTGGTAGAGACGACGAGATTCTAACAACACCGGGTATTGCCCCTTGGAGTTTTAATTGCCTTAATTCTCTGTAATTCATTTCTGAGAACTAGCATCTTTTCATACAGTCTTAAAAATCTCAGCTTCTTAATATATGCATGAATGACAATACGCTAACGTGCAAGTCAAGTGGCAGGGTTTACATGTTATAATTCTGCATGGAAAAAAGGCTTGAAATCTGGAAGCCCTGGTCCCAAATGTTCTTCATTCCCACAACACACAAAGAGACAAAACCTCAGAACAGAGGTGGAATCATGATATCCTTCTCTCATTCATTATTTACAATATCTCTGCCTCAGTACCTAGATTTCCTTGCACACCTTGGGAAGTCATGGACAGATAGATTGGAACTAGAGTCTAGAGGTAAATGATGCCATATTGCTTTACCTGAGTCACTATCTCCCCAACACCTTCCCCTCCCTCCTTTTTTTCCCCCCAAAAGAGTACATCTTTGGAAATTGAGAATATTCAGTGAACAGGACTCATAAATCAAATCATTATCATTAATAATCAAAGTGAGACATTGTAAGAAATAGCAAATTAATCACAACTGGCAGGTGAAGCTACTTCCAGCCTCTGCTTTCTGCATACTAAAGGGAGCAGAATTTTCCCCAGTGGGTTTTTATTTTTCTTAAGTTTATTTCCTTAGTGAACACTGCACTCTTTGGTTGACCGGGAATTACGTCCAAACCCAGGTTTCCCTAGTACTAATATGGCTAATTCTGTTTAGTAAAATTCGATTTTCAGAATCATTTTTGTTCCATAAATAAGATATATTATGATTTGGTATACTTTATTAGTACACCATTGCATATTTGAAATTGAAGACATTTTTCTAGAGGAGGAAAATAACTAATGGTATCACAAATTTGGATTCAATGTAATTATTTATTTCCATGTCTTGGGTCATACTTATGTGACAGCCTGTCATCTTAGTTTAAATGCCTTTTTGGTAAAAATGGGAGACAAGCCTAAATATAATATTTTCTACTGTTATGATAGTTTTCAAAGCATGATTAATAATAATTCATGAATTTTGAGAACATCTTATTTCTCCAGGAAAGAAATAAATACTTCTTTTCCATTATGTTTACCTTCTCAGCTTCCCTGTGAAGAACTACTTTCTTTAATCGAGAGAAAGTGAGTCAAAAACAGTTCAATTTTGACCATGTCACACAGCAATTCTGGGTTTAAATTTAAAATAGACACGAATTTCCTGACCCAGCATTAGACAATGTTGTCAAAATGTTCACTTCTTAGTGGCTTTTGAAATGACATGCAAATTTTTAAAAATAGAGGAAAATAGGTACTAATATCTGGATTGTATTTTTATTTCTATAACGTATTAAAATGTGCTGAATGATTAAAAATACATGAGATATTTCAGAAGGTACAGAAATGTTTTGAACTCCATATTTAAGGCAAAGGCAAACAAAATGTGGGGGAATAGAAGGAAACAAAAATAAAATGCAAAGTGTATTTACTAATGAGAAACACAGTATTTCAGTCAGGCCTGTGTGCTTATAAGAATCTGTGCTTTCGTTCAGCGTATCTTCACCAAGAAATGGGGGAAGAGGGGACTGAGGCTGTCACTGTCCTTTACCCAGAATCATTTTTCCCTTCTGTGACTGTTACCAATTACCCAAAGCTCAATTCAATAATCCTCATCAGTACTCTAGGAGTTTAACTAGAAAGCAACATTAAGGTTTAAATATGGGAGTTTCGCGAATGTAGGATTGTGAAAATCTTTCTAGCAGATTCCTGGATTATTCAGGAATGTCAGAGTCCATTTCTTTCATATTACTTATATATGGGTTTTTCTTTCTTTTGAAAGCATCTCTGTTTGGTAAAAAGCAAAATTAAAGTGATCGTATGTTGCATGTTGTATTGAAGATGGACGAGGAAAGTGGTTTAAGAATAGATAAATGCATTTTCTTTCTTTAACATTACAAATATTGGTTATGCTTTCCTGTCTATTTTCTAGACATTTTTTTCAGTTTCTGTTTGCAAGATGATTTGTCATTCTCCTTGAATTTCTTTCTCTACTAATCTTCTGCAGGGACAGTTAGTCACCTGACATGATGAGATGGTTCCTGGGTCTGATGAGTTTTTCACTGGTGGACCTAGCCCTGCTCTTGAACACATGGGTGTCCTTCAAGTCTGAAGGGATGAAATCCTATCTCCCTAATGAGGGAGACAATAGGTTTCTCAGAAAATGGCATAGCTCCCTCCCTCCCTCCCTCCCTCCCTCCCTTCTTTCCTTCCTTCCTTCCTTCCTTCCTTCCTTCCTTCCTTCCTTCCTTCCTTCCTTCCTTCCTTCCTTCCTTCCTTCCTCCTTCTCTCTCTCTCTTTCTTTCTTTCTTTCTTTCTTTTTTTTTTGATAGAGTCTCCCTCTGTCGCCCAGGCTGGAGTGCGTGGCACGATGTAGGCTCACTGCAGCCTCCGCTTCCCGGGTTCCAGCAATTCTCCTGCCTCAGCCTCCTGAGTAGCTGGGATCACAGGCATGCACCACCATAGTTTTCCATTTGAATGACTTGCTATGTTGGTTACCTGTGATAAATTCAGTTACCCCTTTTCGGAGGGAATATATAACTATCAATTCAATTCTGAACTTGAAGAAAAAAGAAAACAAAGTGGCATAAAATTGCCCTTTTTTGTTGTAATTTGTTTTATTTTTTTAAATATTTAAGAAAACGTATTCGAAGGCACGATGTTCCTCTTTCTTACAGAGTTCGGAATATTCCGTGAGTGAGTGATGAATGATACACTATGTTCCATAATGTCTCTGTGTTTAATTGTCCAGAGCGCCAAGTTTCTACTCCCTTGAACCTGGAGAATTGTTTATGTGATGGAAACTCAAAGAAAACCACTTCCTCGCTGTTGATACAGGGGCCAAAAAGTTGCAATATCTAGGGATCACATAAGTAGGTTTCTTGATTGTTGTATATTTACTTTTTATCATTCCTGACTTGTAAATAAGGAAATAAGTCATTAAGAAATTACTAAGTTATGTTGCAAACCATGGGCAGGAAAGAAGTCAAACAGATTCCCTGACACAGTCAATGAGCTAAGTGTAATTTTCCTTCCCCATTTCTTTTTTCCTCTCCTGTTGCTTTTTTTCCCCTTCCCCTTTCAGGCATCTCCTCTAGTTTTATTTTCTGTAACTCACACTGTGCTACAGAATAACGTTAGGGCTTTGCGGTTTATTCCCTGCAACTTAACTGCATAAATATAAAAAGTGCCTGAGCAATAATGCACATTGGGTTATTCAATAACACAAGGAATGTAAAGCGATTTCATATCTCCTTGAATCAGGAACATTAATTAATCATATGATGAGAATGCAACGTTTTATTTACCAGGGCAAGAGGCTGCCAAGATCTTTCTGAGTTTAATAATTGCACACTCTGTGGAGGGAGGAAAAATTAATTTAGTTATTAAATTGGAGGGGTTTTTTTCCTATCATGGTGATGCTGGAAAGTAGCCAGGCCATAACGTTAATGTTACGAGAGTTGAGATGTGGATTACTTGCACTAAAAGCTTTCTCCACCTTTCCTAAAATAAAAATAGAAAAAAGAAGAGTGTTGGGGATGGTTCACAAAATTTGTTTTTCATGGGCGCAGATAATAAAGCAAAGTTTCTGTCTTCCCCATCAAGAACAAATGGATTGCAATGGACTAGGTGCATGGAAAAATAGCCCCCTCCCAAGGTGCAAATGTTGCGGGGAGGAAGTGCCTTGTGCCATAGGCCAAGTGCAGTAGTTCCATGGAAGCAGAGCAAGTCATCATCAAAGTGTAAGGTTGCAGGAGAATGAAGATGTCAGCGAGGAGGCAGTGTGACAAAGGGAAACAGGGTGATTTGCCATAATTTTCTTGCCTCTTCATCTGTACACTTGTTAGTTTCCCTGGCACAAATGTTTTCATTGTTGTTTTTCCTTCTCTACTCTCAGATTTCAAATTTCCATTTTCAAGTATTATCTCAGGTGCCTCCACTTCCTAGAGTCTTTCACTGCTTGCCTCAATTCAAAGAAATCTTGATTTTTATTTTTCCCACATCCTTCTCCTTCTCCCTCTTCCTCTTCCTTTGCTGCTTCTTCCATTAACTGAACTCACTTTGACTTGCAGCACTTTCCCAAACACATAATATTGACCTATGCAGATTCCATACTCAGGGGTACATTGTCTTTTGTTTCCTGCTAATCTCCTTGAGGGTGGGGTTAGGTTGTTACCAATCTCTACAATCCTAAGTGTTAAATAGTGTCATTTGGCACTTTGATTATTAACAATTATTTCATTGCCTTTGTTTGGAGGGGAAACAATATTGGCGTGGAGGTGTGGCTACCAGTTCCATCAATTTATTAACTATATATATCCTTTATCAAGTCAATTAATGATCCTGGTCACTAGTACTTTCTGTGAAGTGTATTATTGCAAAAGTCTTTATGTCTCTAATATTGTGTGGCCTAAGAGTGTATGCTTATTTTTACATGATCCATTTAAATTACAATGCTTTTCCCAAGATACCTAGAAAATTTCATAGTTTTGTAGAAATAGAAGACTAGAGCTGAAATTTGAGGAAAAGAGAGAGTTATGTATTACTTGGTATAGCATTTGTTATATAAATTTTAAGTTTATATTTAGTGCTAGATATGATTTTTCTAGATTTTCTTTATATTTAATAATCACTGAATTAACTAAATTTGAGGGTTACTGTTGGATGCATGTTTGAATGCATGGTGAATTAATAGAGATGCAATAAGTTATAAGTACATAATAGTATTCATGTAAACTATGTATGGAATCTAACTGGATTTACCTTAGGTAAGACAGTCTTCAGGACATCATCAGAAATGATTTTCCAAAGCCTATACATCTTTAAACATCATTTTGAGATTCTAATGTTTAACCATGGTCTGTTACACGTTAAACAATGTTATTTCAAATTTCTTTTCAGCTCTCACTTGCACTGAGATATTCATCTTCCTCTTGTGCTGGACTGTGAAGGAATTGAAAGAACAGAAATATTTACCTGCATTTAAAGTTCCCACAATTCCATCTCTAGGCATGAGTTTCTATACTTGGGTGTAGAGGAGAGATGAAAAGAATACTCGTTGTGTGTTTTAAAGGAAGCCCTGAGTGTTAGCAATATTAAGTACTTAATATATAAATAACTTTTAAAAATTCAGACCCTGGGGCCAGTAATTAAAGGCAGTGCTTCAAAACAAGTTTATTGGAATTACCTGTGTGAGAAAGGGACCGCCGCTTTGAGCTTGTGGGATACTATTATATTCATTAAAATAACTGACTACCACGATCCTGATATATTGTCAAACTGCTAGTTTGTGGAACAGAGTAGAAGATGGACCCACACATACAGAGATAGCTGACTTTTGACACGTGTGTAAAATTAATTGAGTGGAAAAGAAGAGTCTTTCAATAAATGGTACTGAACAGTTAGATATTCATATGCCAAAGACGTGAACTTACTTCACACCTTGCACCATTCATGATGGATTTACTATGAATTTATAAATCTTCCAGGCAAGCAAAAAAGCCATTCCATTAGCCTTTACCAACCAGCCACATTACAGCAGAGTCGAGGAAATGCTTAAGTGGGTAGTACTCATCCTATCAACTTGTGGTGGGACAAGGAGGTAGGGCTTACTGACTGAAGGAAGTTGAGAAGTTGGAGAGTTTGGGAGGAGTGAAGAAAAGTGTTGTTTGAAACTGGGCAGCACTGAGGGGCAGTTCTGAAAGGTGATAATGACTTGAGCTTGTGTGCTGTCTGCATTACTTGCTATCAGTCAAAATCTATGGGGAGGTAACCACACACTGACAGCAAGTGATAGCTGACATCTTAGTTCCAGGAAGGAGAAATAATTATAAAAGAAAAAAAACCCATCAATAATGAAGTCTTCTGAGCTTTATAGTAAAAATGCCAAATTCTGTTCAATATGCTGTGTTTTAAAAGATCAAGCAATATATGATACATTTTAAAATATTTTAATTAAAAGAACTTTTTAAACTATTGCTTATAGGGAGTAAACTTTTTTAAGTTGGATGACTTTTTCTGAATGATTATTGTTTGAGAGTTTTAAATAGTATATTACTAAACACCATTTATTTTCTAACATAGTACATTATTTCCTATTGTAAAAGTAAATAACAAAAATATTTAGAAATATATAGGTGAATAATTTCAAGCACAGGAAGAATTCTTTTACAAATGGCTTTGTTAAGCAAAATCTCTTGATTTTTATATAATTCTTTATAGTTATTTTACTATTTTAAATAAAATACTGTATACACGTTTTCAGAATTGAATAACTTTCTTTAAATTTAATATCATGTGTAATGACCTTTTTATAAATGTAATTAGTAAAGCTCATATTAAACATCTTTAATGTTCAAAGTATTGTGTCAGTTACTGGGGTAATTCAAGTTGATTTCATACTCTGTCCTTACTCTGGTTTGAAAAACAGGACTCAGTCAGAAAATAACAGCTAGAAAGAGAATGGTTCACAAATGGAGTAGACAAATCAGAGTAATCATTATATTCAGAGATGTGGAACTCAACAGCCAACACAGCCACAATTGCTGCCCTTTCTCCCATTTCAAATTTATGTATGGAGTAAGGAGAAAAGCACCCAAATGGAAGTCAAGAAACCTTAGTTTTATTTCTTATTCTACGTAATTTTGGCATGTAATAAAACATATCAGAATTCCATTCTGCAAGGCCGGGCGCAGTGGCTCACGCCTGTAATCCTAGCACTTTGGGAGGCCGAGGCGGGCGGATCACGAGGTCAGGAGATCGAGACCATCCTGGCTAACACGGTGAAACCCCATCTCTACTAAAAATACAAAAAATTAGCCAGGTGCTGTGGCGGGCGCCTGTAGTCCCAGCTACTCGGGAGGCTGAGGCAGGAGAATGGCGGGAACCCGGGAGGCGGAGCTTGCAGTGAGCTGAGATCGCACCACTGCACTCCAGCCTGGGCGACAGAGCGAGACTCTGTCTCCCCACCCCCCCCCCAAAAAAAAAAGAATTCCATTCTGCAAATCCAGAGACTTAAATCGTGCTGCAGATACATGCTTCTATGGACTTTTACTTAAATGAATACCTGTAGTTTGTGGACATGGACTCCCTCTCTATTCATATCGACCAAGTCAGAGTTTGAAGAGAGTTATTGGGATCTTGTTAAAGCCACGTACATGCATTGTTTCTTGGTTGCATTGTCTTTAATATAGATATAATATTACCTTCTTGGATTAAAGACAGGAGCTCTGCTTGCTTTCAAGGTCCCTTCTTGGTCAGGACCTGTGGGTCTATGAAAGTCATTAATTTTATGATCATGCACAAGATTGTTGTTCAGAGGTATGACATGGGAAATGCATCCACAAATGATGTTTACTGCCACCTCAATGATTATGACACCTGTTCCTCTTAGTTTAAAATAAAACAACAAAATAGTGGAAATTTACCAAAATAAATGTGGCATATAACACATTTAGGGACTACATGCCAAGTGTACCTAAAAGCAAAATCCCATCAATCTTTACATTATTTTCTCCTTCTTTTTCCCTCCCCTCCCTTCCCCTCCCCTCCCCTCTCCCTGCCCTTCTCTCCTTTCCTCTCCTCTCCTTTACTTTCTTTCTCTTTTCTTTTTGTGTTTCTACTTCCATTGTAGAAGCTCAATAAATATCTGTTGCATTAAAAGGATCTAGGTGTCAACATAGAGAATGCAATGGAACATCAACCCAAATTTGTAACCATAACATATGCATTTTTTAAAATGAATATTGTCAAGAAAGATACAGTTGCACTTTGCTTTAGGCAAAGATACACGAAATAAAGCATAGCAGTTTTATAAATCGAATTGTATCTCAAATTTACTAGTGACCCAATAAGAGAAATAAATCCTATTGAAAATTCTTTTGTAAAATTGCTTAAAATTAAGTAACAATTGCCTTCTTTAGTCTTTGAGGACATTTTGATTTAAATATATCAAATTTGTTTAAATAATTTTTTAAAAAGTTAAAACCAGTTATTAATACCAGGCATCACATTACAAAATATCTGAAGCATGTCATTTTAATAAATAGGCCTAAAAAGTACAGGTCTGGAAAAAGTTCCAGACTCTACAATTTAAATGATATAGGAGTTCAGAGTTTCTTTTGTCTGTACTCTGTATTCCAGTAATAAATTTACATGATAAAGCAATGTCTGCATGACATGGAGGATAAAGAGAAAAGTGAAGTATCCAATTTTATATTGGATACTTTTATATTGGATACTTTTACATTTTATAACTAATCACGGTATTCTTATAGATCTCTGATTTTAAGTACAGAAATGTATATTTAGCACAAAATAAAAGTATTCCAAATATTTATGATATTATAGTTAAAAATCAAACCCGAAGGACACTATCAGAGGAGAATCTTATCTTGATGCATGCTAATTTAGTAAACAGGACATGAGCTATTTTGGAATTAGACATGCAGCTTTCCCTGCAATAAACTCCAACTATGTAAGTGACCTTGTGTGTGTTACTTAAGCTTTCTGATTCACTTTCCTCATCTGTAAAACAGGTGGCTATGCAAGATTGTTGGAAGTGTTTGCTGCGATGAGACACAAATCAAAGAGGCTTCCTTGAGATCTCTTTGCTACTCAACTGGAAGACTCTCATTAAGAGTCTGAAGCCCTCCAATATTTGGCTAAATTCTGTAATCTCAAAAATGGTAAACAAGACAGAGTATCCCATGTTTCCTTACATAAATTTTACTTTTCTGATCAATGAGGGAAAAAGTAAATTATGGGACATTCCTGTGAGGTTGCTTGGAGATGAACTTGTCCAGATGTTTATATAAAACTAAAATTATTATTTAGATATGTTCTTATCTAGAGTCATGATTTTATTTTCTTTCACGAGATGCTATCGAAATAAGAGCTAGAATTGCTTATTGTAGCTAATTTGTAGCTGATTTCTGGATTGAGAAAAAATTTCAGTATACTCTGCCTCACATTATCTTACTTGAATTCTCATGTTTTTCTGATAATTAATGTCTGGAAAGAATAATCAAGTCTTAATATTGGAGACAGAAACCTGTGTTCTAATGGTGATGTTTTCGTTGTCTTTGTTTTTGTTTATCCGTAAACTTTCCTGAGTGTTACAAATCTAGTTCTAAAAACCTACATAATATTTTGACAAACAACCTATAGGTTATAAATCTGTAAATATGCATGAAATAATGTAATAATAAAATGATTTGACTAGGGTCCAGGGAATTTGGTTCTAGCCTCAGTTCTGTCTTTAACACTGTGAGATTCTGAGTGAGTCTCAGTGATTCTGGTTATATTTCCCTGAACAGAAAATCTCAGTTGGATTGGAAATTGAATGAACTTTTATGAATCTCTAGCTTTAAATATTTAGAGCCAACATAGGATGGGACTTCTTTAGTTAATCCAAACAAAGAAACCCCCAAAGTATTTGAGAATATAGAACTTGTTCAAATTGCTTTTATGAATGCTGAACTTCCCTTTATATGTGTACACACATAAATAATAAGTGAGATTAACCTCTCTTGGTATTCGTACTCTTTATAGGAATACATAGAAAAGGTATTGTTTTGGAAATTTCAATACTACTCAGATCTGTTGACCTTTTTTTTATATATACTTTAAGTTCTAGGGTACGTGTGCACAACGTGCAGATTTGTTACATATGTATACGTGTGCCATGTTGGTGTGCTGCACCCATTAACATTAGGTATAGTTCCTAATGCTATCCCTCCCCCCACTGCATGACAGGCCCCAGTGTGTGATGTTCCCCTTCCTGTGTGCAAGTGATCTCATTGTTCAATTCCCACCTATGAGTGAGAACATGTGGTGTTTGGTTTTCTGTCCTTGGGATAGTTTGCTCAGAATAAACCATCATTCTGTTGACCTTAATATTAATATTAATTATTTGGCCTCTGTAGAATTCATTACATTAGCACTTTATTAAGACAATATAAGAGTAGGTCAGTATAGCAGCTGAGCCAAATAAACTAATGTTTTCTAAGAAGAAATAATCATTTAATACGTATTCATACTTTGTTCCCATGTAGGCAACCGGAGATTGTTGTTGTTTTTCTTCAGAGCTCTTTAATTTATCACACAGATTGATCATAAGAAAAAGCCATCAATTCTTTTTCATGGTGAAAAGTTTGAAATGATCACCTCTGCACTATACTTAGGTCCCCTGAGGCATTACCAAAGGACTCACCGAGTTCTTGCTTTCATGTCATTTCAATGAGATTGACACTAGAATTAATAAAGAGATAGACAATTCCATGACATTGACACTTCTATGGTATCCAACAAATATGCTAGCAGAAAGCAACTCCTGTTTGCATTTCTACTGGTCTCAGGTAAGACACTTTGTATGGTCTAAAAATGAAGAAAGAAAACGGTCACCCAGCCAAAGATTCTCAGAATGAACCTTTACTTAGAGAAAGACGGTTGGTCTCCCTGTTCTTGCATTTGGTCATCCTGAAAGTGACATTGCAGTGGGGGAGCAAGTTGGTTACATGATACTCCTGATCCCCATGATGAGGTTCCTTGAAGATAAGCTTGGCCAAATGTTTCTGTAAAGCCAACATCATTAGTTAGATATGTTCTTAGCTAGAGTCACGATTTTATTCTCCTCTTGATATTATAAAAATAAGAGCTTGAATTTCTGATTTCAATTCCTGTCATTTCAAATAGCTCTATGATCTTAGAAAAAAGTTAACTTCTTTAAAAAAATATTTATTTGTATTTACTTATTTATTTTTAACATTTATTTTAAGTTCAGGGGTACATGTGCAGGTTTGTTACACAGGTAAACTTGTGCTGTGTTGGCATGTGGTACAGATTATTTCACCACCCAGGCAGTAAGTCTAGTAGCTATTAGTTATTTTTCCTGATCCTCTCCCTCCTCCCAACCTCCACCCTCTGATAGGCCTCAGCGTGTGTTGTTCCCCTCTATGTGTCCATATGCTCTCATCATTTAGCTCCCACTTATACATGAGAACATGTGGTATTTGGTTTGTTGTTCCTGCATTAGTTTGCTAAGGACAATGGCCTCCAGCTCCACCCATGTCCTTGAAAAGGACATTATCTTGTTCTTAAAAAGTTAACTTCTACTTCTCAGTTACAAAATTTGTAAAATGATGATGATGGCTAGAACATAAGGCGTATTTCAGAATCAAATGCCATAGTGGATATAAGAACACAGAGTAAACACTCTAAAGGCAATATAAAAATGGAAGGTATTATTATTAATATCTAGGGCCAGCTCCTCCTCATAGTTGAATGAAGGCACTAGTGGCTAAGGCTTGCACATTTAATATTTTGCCAAAACTATACTTAGGTAGGTTAGTTACAATGCGCACATAACTTTGATATTGATCTGAGCTTTGTATAGCAGACGGTGCCATTGCTTGCCTTTATCAGCATGTAGTGGAAGTGACCATATTTAAATTTAAAAAGTTCAAAAAGTAGAGAATGAACGCATTTCTCTACCTCACCATCATTTGTAAATTAAAAGAACAAGAAAAAAGTCAGTATACAATCAACTAGGTAGCCAAACGCCATAAGAGGAAATGCTGTATTTATGAATTGTACAGAAACTTCACTTTACAGCCCATGTATATAACATTTGCCCCATTAGACAGGAAATAGCAGCGTTTCATAAAGCTGGTAGAATTCTGAATTAGCTGTGCCTCGAAATCTGGTTGTGGAGCAGGGGGTCCACCGTTTTCCTGAGTTCTGGCTGGACAGTAGCCACATCGCAAGTCAGAGAAAGATGCTCTGAAAAAATGGTTCTCAAAGATGCTTTCTGTTTGCAAGGGGGATTTTACTAAGTGGCCTGTTCTGTAAGTGGATTCACAGGATTTGTTTGTTGTGATTAATAACAATAAAGAGACAAAAATGATCATTGACATTTGGGAAATGTCGTCTAAAAGATCCCATTTAAGTGTGATTTTGAAAAGCACTTTTCATAATCCCTATATTATTTAGGAAACCTTGAAGATTTTTTTTTTTTTTTTTGCAAGTTGTTTGTTTTGCACACAGGAAGACACATCATTCCTTCTGGTTTGTTCTGAGAACAAATTACTCTAAAATGGCTTAGCGAATACGGGAGA
Source organism: Macaca thibetana thibetana (assembly GCF_024542745.1). NCBI lineage: Eukaryota > Metazoa > Chordata > Mammalia > Primates > Cercopithecidae > Macaca > Macaca thibetana. The sequence continues at coordinate 8,780,083 of NC_065586.1, forward strand.
TTGCTTATCTTGCAATATTTAATAGAATAATACAAACTTGTAACCTGACTATTTAATAAGGAAAAGATCTTCTGCCATCATGTGGAATGTTGGAGAATCTTCCCTTGTTTGATGTTTTTGTGCCTTTGTTGGCTTCTGTGTAAAATAAATCGAATTTCCTTGTAGAGGAGTAATAGTTATGACACAAAAAAATGTTTAAAAATCATGAAGTTTACAAAGTGAAGGTATTTCAGAAAGTTACGTCTTGATTATTTAGATTCTGCCTTTTCCCTGAGACAGTTTTAAGGGAAAGAAGAAAATAAAAGCTTCTAGCTTAGGGGAAAAAAAAATCACAAAAATTAGAGATTGCAAATATCTTTTGTATTGTCTCTTCTTTTTCTACCAGGGAATTTTTAAAGGGGGACATATTTACCAGCGGGTCTCAAATTGATTGAATGGCTACACTTATTTATTTATTGTGATTTTCTTTGGATCGTATAGATATTTTGTAGTATTATTTAATGTTACCAGGACCCTTTATTCTCCTAGCATTTCTTATGCCAGCGCAGTTACTAAACGCATCTTCCCATTTTCTTTGGCCAAATCTCTCCTTTCATCTCATCAATTATTTTCAGGGTGTGGCAAAGTGACCCACTTCTCTGTAATAAAGGTTAGAGACATCAGCCAGCCTGGGAACGCCTCCTGTCGATAAACTGAGAATACTTGATTCTACCTGCCACACAGGAACCCGTTTCAAAGAAAATGTTTGACCCAGCTGTCATTCAAGCTTAATTTATATGCTAGAAAGAACCTTGACCCGATGCCACATGTTTCTTGTTGAAGTGATTCATCATATTCCACAATCAATGCAATCCTCTCTCACGTGGGAAGAGAAGTGGGAGAAGTGCAATAAGAAAGAGTCAGAATTAAATGAAAAGCAGAATGGGTCCAAATTATCCCCTATTATTGGGGTGAAAAAATATGATGTCAGCAGCAAGAAAGACATTGTTAAGAATTGCTGCTGACTGTGCAAGTACCATGTTAAAATGAAATTTCCAGTTTTTCACGGAGGAAGAGATCCATATGTAGTTGGACTTATACGACTGATGCAATTTTCCACTCTTTCACCTAATTTTCCACGTAGATTCATCGCTCTTTCCTCCTTTAAATACCTTATGGAAAACTCACTTTCCCCTTGAGTTATAGAATTCTGGGAAGGAAGGAAGGAAGGAGTTAAACCTATTTCTTTCTGTGAGGCGAAAGTTGTTTCCTGCAAATATATCTCAGTAGCCTAGGAGAAATGTTCTGCTAGATTAGGTTGATTGAAAAACTCCACTGATAAGGAAGGAAATGAAGAAGAAGTACCTGGAACCATGTCCCTCATCCTCTCTAGAAGACTGTGGCCACTCCATCATTTTAAACTATTGCTTACAACTCACATTTTCAATGGGCTCTTCTCCAACTGAATTAAATATGATCCACATTATAAACACTCAATTCTCTCACTTTCTTCAAATATATGCAATTTATTTTAAGTACATCTATGGACAAGGAGAGATAGAGTGTGCGTGTGTGTGTGTGTGTGTGTGTGTGTGTGTGGTGTGTGTGTGCATTTGTCTACATATTTTCCTGCAAAGGTGACTGTGCCAAATTTATGGCAAGTGAAAAGATGGGATAGGGAGGACGTGCTTATCCAAATTTCATCCAGGATTGCAAGTCTTTTTCCCTTCCTCTTCTCATGCATCTTCTGTGTGTCCAGTACACTGTGAGTCACTGGCCCATAGAAATACTTGCCATGATACCTAATCTTCAAGGATTTATCAGGCAACTAGAAATTTAGGAATAACAGACAGGAAGCGAGTGGTTGGGAAGCTTGTGAAGAGATTTTCTTCTTGGCGTATTTTACAGAATCCAGGTCAGGGTCTGACATATAATGAGAGCAGGAGAAGACCAACGTATCAAGTAATAGGGGGACTTACTTTCCCACTGTAGAGTTCTTAAAATTATTTGTCTATCATGGTGCTCTGACCACTGAGCAATTGCTGGCATGAAGTTGGCCTTAGTTTGGGGGCATATCCTCTTGCTTCAGCGTTTATTAATGATTTTTATCTGGAATCTTTAGTTATAAGCTAAGTTCCTAGGAGTCAAGGGTGAAAGCTTCTCTATTTTGAAACATGTACTTGCAGCCTTCATTTAAGTGTTACATCTGCTGGAGATACTCAGTATGTGTTTATCACAATGACTGCGTGGTGAAGAGCTAAGAGAAAATGCACATGGCCTGCAGAATTGCTTGGGCAAAGGGGAAAAAGACCAAAGAAGAAAACATGAGAATAAAAAGACATTGTATAAGACAGGACAAATTGTTGATATTTGTGGTCATTGGAATCACAGTGAGGTCTATTTAAATAGATGGTTACAGATAGGAATTTGGTATCAAGTCAATTTCCTCTGTGCTCCAAAGCCATTCTTTGATGGTGAAATATTGGAAGGCATGCTGGACTTTTGATATATGGTTTTCTGACTTGAATTTCTAAAGCCAGAGGACAGAGACCTTACCATTCTTTCTTTAGTTCACTGATGAACAACATGCTCTTGTTCCACTAATAATTAGTGCTCATTAAGACAATGGCCACTTGTCTTGGATTCTTGGTTGGTTGGTTTGTGTGGTACTTGAATAGTTTTAAGTTTGCTCAGTTTAAATACTGGCATGCTGTCAATCCACACGCCTTAAAGTAATAACAAGTATTTTACATTTTTGCTTCATAAATCAGAACACATATGTTGGGATACTTAGGGTGCACAATTATATCCTTTCTGGAAACCCTAACAATTATACAGCACTCAGGAAGATAGGGACTTGATCTTTTATATAATCATCAACTTTAAACTTCAAATAACTATGATTCATTTCCTAGTGTTAACATAAATAAATCCCCATTGTAATACAAAAAATTAACATGAGTTGTTTGTAGACATTCATGGATGAAACACAAATAAAACTTAGAAACCAGATGAGCCTCCATGGAACAATTGTCGTCACTATGGCAGGAATAACTGAAAATGACAGCATTTTCTAATAATGTGCTAGGACAAGTTTAAAGAAATGAAATTGTAAACTATTTTGAAAGACCACAGAGCAAACTGCAATGATAAAATGGAGCACAATCTATGTGGATGTCCTTTGGAGATACTCAGTGCTTACTGCTCTTTGGATATTTTTGATGTTAAGCACTGTTAAGGCAATTACAGTAATGTAGAGATTTTCAGATGTGACACTGATGACAAAGAGAGATTCGACCAACTTTTCTTAGATAAGCTCTGTAAGAAATATACTGTACTGGATTTTTACTTTTCGATATACAACGAAGAAAATTCCTATTGATTTCCATGTGGCTATCTACTTACCTCAGAGAATTTGTGAAAGTGTCTCAGTCCAGCAAACACCTCAACAACCACACACACCCACACACACACACACACACACACACACGGACACAAACACACGGGAAGAAATGGACCTGCATGAAAGATAAATGGAAATAAAATATAAAAGGCTTTCATTGCTACTTTTTTTTTTTTTTGTAATGCCATGAAGGTCATGCATTAAAGACTCAGATTTTCCTCATTGTTGGTTCATAATAAGAGGCACAGAAAGGCAAATCCATTACAAATAAAGTTTTCCTGCTAGTACTCTCTAGTATTAATTGACAAGGAAGATCTTCTATGCTTTATGTCAAAAGTATTCTAGTTTAAATAAATAAACAAGCTGGAATATTCTAGAAGCGATTGGTCTAAGGAGGACAAACATTTACTGATGAACAATCACAATTCCAACAATCAAAAGAGACTGTTTAGCTCAAAAGTTATTACTGTACTGTGTCTCATTTCTCATCTCCAACAGATTAAAAAAAATATCCTAAGAAACATGTTTATTTGATAGTACAAAATGCCGCTGGGATACTCCCAGTTTTCTCAACTGCTGTTTAAATGGTTTTGAAAACTTCAGGTTGCATTGCTGTGACAAAGTTCAAAGACAAAGGTGACCATTACCAAAATCAGAATCACAGAATGACCTGGAATCAGAACAGGAATGTTCAATAATTTGTGTTATAGCAAGCCCTTGGCAATGTGTTGTATTGTGTGTGTTTATGGAATGAATGCTAAGGCAGGTGTTTTGAGAATTCCATGTGCTTTAACTTAAAATTGTTAAGTAACTGTAGCCTGACAGCATAGGTGATTGAATTTCAAGTCATCTTTTAAAATTTAGATTATGGTTGTCACAAATGGGAAAGAACAATAACCTCACAGCCTATATACAAAGATAGCTATTGGTGCAAAAAGTAAAAGCCCACCCCCCTGGGAGACAGGACAAACCTGTCTTACAAATGCATTGAGTCACTTATTCAATACATAAATTTGTGTTAAGTTATCAACAGATTTTCAGCAAGAATTTGTTAGGTACTAGCAGAGAAAGGATGAATAATATTTAAAAACTCACAATCAAATAGGGAAGAGGGATATGGGAACTGACAGCATCTATAACAGAATATGTGTTCTATGCTCGATGGACAATTGGACAATTCATGAAGAACATGGAGAGGCATAGGAAGGAGGCACTGATTCTACCTAGAGAGACTGGTGTGAGAAGGGCAGGTTGGGAAAGCTGTGTTTAAAATTAATTTATTTAAAATTAATTTATTTATGAGTTCTGTAAGTATCAATCAGTATCCAACCAGAGAGGCAAAAGGGATAGGTGATATAGATTAAGAGATTTATTGCAAGGAACTGACAAGTCCAGTTGTGGGGTTGGCTAGGCAAGTTCAAAATCCATAGAGCAGGCCATCTGGAAAGACAGGCTGAAACGCTTCTGCATGGGCTGAAGCTCCTGTCCACAGGTGAACTCTTTTTCAAGGCAACCTTAGCTCAGCTCATGTTGCTTTCACTTGATTGAATCAGCCCAACCCAGACTGTCTATTAGGTTAATATCTCTCATTTAAAGTCAACTGATCATAGGCTTTGATTGAGTTTTACTGAATATCTTCACAGCAACACTCAGATTAGCATTTGATTTAATAACAAAGGTCTGTAGCAGCCAAAAAATAAAAAGACCATCACACCTCATATCTAAAAACATATGGATGTCACCTAAGGAAAAACACAAGAAAGACACAACAGAAAAAAGCTCATGAATCTTGTTTCTGTCTCTGTCTCTTTTTATTTGAATGTTAGAGAACTCAAATAAAGGTAAAATAAATTCATTATCCAAAAATGTTATAAAAGTCATACTTAGTATGCTTTTAAATGGCCAACTGATCTAGTTTATTGTGTCTTCCTCTAAGCTACTCTTGTTTGTGTGTGAGAAGAGTTTGCGTTCACATATCTGTGGTGGTATTTTTCTAAGTTGTGAAATATCTGAAACCAGGGATGGCTTCTGTGCCTTTCACATGATATTAAAACATTTTCTGGCCAGGCAGAGTGGCTCATGCCTGTAGTCCCAGCTCCTAAGGAGGCTGAGGTGGGAGGATTGCTTGAGCCCAGGTGTTCGAGGCCACAGTGAGCTATGATTAGGCCACTTCGATCCAGCCTGGGCAGCACAGTGAGACCATTCTGGATCTCAAAAAAATAAAAATAAAAATAAAAATAAAAAATTCCTGAAGGCACTAAGTTCAAGAGATCATTTCCCCCAACTAAGCCAATAAAAGATGAAACAACTTCCAAAGCATGTTTCAAACTTACATAGACATGTTTGTAAAAATCTTGTAATTTGTTACTCCTTAATACATTTTTGAAAATTAAGAGCTTTGCTTAGAGATACTTGACATACAATTAGCTGCATATCTTTAAACTAAGTTTAAACATATGTATGTACCCATAGTTAAAGGAGTCAACATGTCCACAATCTCAAAAAGAGATGCTCACCAGTTGTAATTTCTCCTCACCATTTTCTCCCTATCCCTTGGCAACTACTGATTTCTTGTCAGTATAGATTAGCATAAATTTTCACAAATTTCGTATACATAGAATACAGCTTTTATACACTTTTTTTTCTGGCTTCTTTCATTCAGTATAATTATTTTTTCAATTCATCCACGTTGTTTTGTGTATCAGCAGCTCATACTTTTTAATTGCTTAATAGTATTCTGTTGCATGGAAATACCACAGTTTATTTATCCATTTACCAGTTGATCAACATTTGAGGTATTTCCAGTTTGTTGTTACTGCAAAAAGACTCTTATGAACATTGGGTACAAGTATTTGTATGGGCATATGCTTTGATTTCTCTTGGGTAAATACCTGGAAGTGAAATGTCTGGATCATAGGCAAAGCGTACGTCTATCTTTTTAAGAAACTGCCAAACTGTTTTCCATAGTGGTTGAACCTTTTTTATTTTCCTACATCAATGCATAAGTATTCCAACTCTCCACAGAATTGTTAAATCTTGCTATGGTCTGATGGCTTTTTAATTTTAATCTTTCTTATAGTATGCAGAAGTATCACACAGCAGTTTTAATTTTCATTTTTCTAATAGCTAATAACATTGGGCATATTTTCATGTTCTTCTTTACCATTCATATACTTTCTTTGAAGAAGTTCTTGTCCAAATGTTTGGCCTGTTATTTAATGGGGAATTTGTATTCTTGTCATTGTGTTTGACAACTTTTTACATAGACCGCGTATATAGCCTTTATCGGGTATATAAGATTTGCAAACATTTTCTCCCAGTACATGGTTTATCTTTTTGTTCTCTTCACAGTGTATTTTAAAGACTTGCAGTTTTAAATGGGATGAAATAATATGTATCAAAGTTTTATTTAATGTTTTAGTGTCTTATTTATGATATTTGTGCTTAACTTGATGTCACAAAAATTTTCTAGTAAAGTTTTAGTTTTTGCCTTTACATCTAGGTCTGTGATTCATTTTGAGCTAATTTTTATGTATGCTACAGGGGTTTTTTTTTGAATGTAGATATCCAATTGTTGCAGCCATTTATTGAATGACTGTTGTTTCTTCACTTTACATGGTTGTAAAAAATCAGTTGTCTCTATATGGGTGAGTAAATTTCTGGGCTCTGTTTCATAATCCATTCTGTTCCATGATCTAGTAATCTGTTGTTTTGACACTAATACCATAATATCTTGACTAGTGTCACTTTTAAAAAGTTAAAAATGAACTAGTGTTATTCCTTTAACTTGATACATTGTCAAAGTTGTTTTGGCTGTTATAAGTCATTTACATTTCCATATGACTTTTAGAATTAGCTCGTCAATTTCTATTGGAAAAAAAAACCACCTTTTGGGATTTTTATTGAGATTGTATTGAATTTATAGATCAATATAGATCAATTTGTTGAGAATTGAAATCTAAACAAGATTGAGTCTTTGGATGTGTGAATAAAAATATGGTGTATCTCTTCTAATATCTTGATGTTCTTCAATTTTTCAGAGTTTTTTTTTTAGTATATAGCCATTGCACATCATTTTTCAGATTCCCAATTATTTTACATTTCTAATTACTTTTTAAATTGTACCATTAAAAATGTCAACTTTTGACTTCTGTGTGTTTAGCTTTGATAACTAAAAAGCTAGGAAGTTGTTCAATTCCCATCCTTACAGAAAAAGCTGAACAAACTGAAAGTCAAGGACATTTCTTGAACCCATTAGAGAATTGAGGTCTCAGAGCAAATTTCTGCCCTGAAATTGGAATGACAGATGAAGCCAGAGTATCACAGCCATGCTCTCCTTACCTGGAGCTGAAGACACTGCAACTATATACTGTAGAAGCAAATGAGAATTTGACAAATTGCTAGAGACTGAGTGTGAATTAGTTTGAGAGTGAGACACTCTATGAAGCTGCAATGTTGAAGTAGAGAGCCATACTTTCACAACTTTTACCTCTGGGGTCCTAGGACCCTTGTTTTCATGGTAGAGTTCCATTATCTATGCTTGCTCATGACTCTAGCAATGGGAGAGAAGAGGAACCATAGCAAGTGTGCCTAACATGTTCTCCACAATTCAGGGAGACCACTCGGTTCCTCCTGGGTCTCCTGCTTAGCCAAGAAACTCTATCAAGACGATAAGTGGAGCAGCTACTGCGCTTAGTGTGTGTGTTTTCAGCCTCTCATGGATCACGGTCCTTCACTGCCTGAGGTCCAGTGCCTTGAACACCATTATTTCACACATCTGTCCTGATTTCAGGTTGTTTTAGGTCAAGGTTAAATCTGTTCCTGGCTACTCCATCTTGATCACGTGCAGAAGTCCCAATTTCACATTCGAAGAGACAAACTGAGGAATCTCCTTCAGCTGTGACTTTATATGTATCTGTGCCTTGCAATTTACAAAAGACTTTGTACTAATACAAGAGAAAACAATCTGTAAAATATGGTGCCTATTCCTAGTCACACTTGTGTCAATGGTTAGTCATTGGTTATGTTTCTTTTGCAGTTTTTTGTTTGTTGTTTGTTTTTGCTTCTTTCAACGAATCTTCATTCCATAAAGCCTGGAATTATGAATACCCTTGAAAAGGTTTACAAGGTGCATTTGATTCAGATAAGTCAATCTAACGTTTATAATCCCTGTTTTTCCATCTTATAGCCTCCTCTGCACTCTGATGTCACTTAAGCATATATAATTTACTTAACATTTATGAGAATATATTGAGATTATCTAATTATGTAACAGTTTCCCTCAATACACTGTAAACTCATGAAAGGTGGTGACCATATTTGATTCATCTTTTAACCTCTGGTATCTAGCCCAATTTCTGCCTCTCTACCCCTGCATATAATAAGCTTTTTTTTTTTTTTTTTTTTTTTTTTTTTTTTTTTGATACCGAGTCTCTGTCTGTCACCCAGGCTGGAGAGCAGTGGCACAATCTTGGCTCACTGCAACCTCCATCTCCAGGGTTTAAGCAATTCTCCTCCTCAGTCTCTTCAGTAGTTGGGATTACAGACATGAGCCACCACGCTCGGCTAATTTTTTGTATTTTTAGTAGAGACGGGGTTTCACCATGTTGGCCAGGCTGGTCTGGAACTCCTGACCTCAACCATCCACCTGCCTCGGCCTCCCAAAGTGTTGGGATTACAGGCGTGAGCCTGGCTAATAAGTCTTTTATGCCCGTTTATTAGCTAAACTGAATTATTCTGGGTCTTGGGTGAATATATTGGGTTACTGTACTCCCCCCACTTTTCAAACATAAAAGTTTCACTTTTATATAAACAATAAAAATCTACTTAAAAAATAACATACCCTATTATTCCAAAATAGTGAAATTTGAACCAAATATAAATCTTTAGTTATATCCTCTGACATTAAAACTTCACTTGTCTGTGGTTCTTGTCTTTTATTTTGCCTTCTAATTGGTATTCACTTGATTTATAAATCCCATTGGCATTATTCTTATTATAAAGGCATTTTGTCTATCTAAATTAAATCTTACTCACTTGATTTTCTTTTACATCTTAAACTCTCAAGATCCATCTGCAGTTTCTCCATTTGTAACTTTCCAGTCTTGAGTGTGTAATCTCCTCATTTGCAATCATCTCTAGGGTTTACTCAAGTTATTTTTTTTAAACTTCTCTTCAAGTTAACATTTTAGAAGGATATTGACCATAGGATTAGTTACCTTTTGAAATCTCCCCTTAATTTTTGGGTTATTCCTGACTATTATAATTGGTATTCATTATTTTCAGCCTTGAAGCATCATTGATATGCTTCATGGCTATAGAAAGTGAAAATCTTCTTGCTTATTTGTATTTCAGAAAGAAGGTGATTAATTCTGCCTAAGTTTGACAGGATCCCATGAGATGACCCTGCCATCCAGAGAAGCACAATCTTCAGCCTTCAAGAAACTTTGGACTTTGACTATTGAGTTTCTAAAGTTAAAAACTAAATTCAGTGTCCTTAGAACCAATTTATCTTGAGAAGGATATCTTTTCTGAAGTGTTCAAAGAGCAATTATTGTTTCTAGGTCATTTGTTAAAAATTGCTACACAATATATTTTAACACTAACTATTTAGTTGCATATCTATCATGGATTATTAAATTTTATTGTGTTGGATGTCTTTGCTCCCTAGAAAAGTAAGAGGTACATAAACCATGAAGAAAATACCAAATCCCACCCAACGTTTTCCCTGAAGAGATCATAACTTTGAATCCAAATTCTATAATTCAATTGCAATATTAAATTTGAATCCATGAAACTTATGCAATCATTATACATATCATTTCTAATAGTTGGACTGATAGTTTGACATAGGGCTAATAATGCTCCCCTGTTGTAACAAGAATTTCCTGCTACTTATGTATTATGAGACTACTCTGCAGGTTTCATTTGTTATATTCCTCTTTTTCCATGTGGCAACAGAGGCTGAAACATATAGAGGAAAAGAAGTACATCAGCAAATAAAATATGCTTATAGGAGAGAAAAAACAAATGTCTCCCATGGGATCTTGATGAGGTAATGTATATGAAGTTATTCAGAAAATTGCAAATAATATGCAACTGTAAAAAGCTATTACATGTCATGCCAATTCTTAGCTCCCAGCCCAAGCTTCCAACTGGAGCAAGTTCCCCAGGCTCTTATTTTCCATGAGGGAAACTAAGCAAATTTAAATAATATTAATGATATATTAATGTGGTGTGATAATAAGGTACTTAGTAATAATGAAATGGATATATGCTATTAAGAAACTTGATTTCATATACACTTGTCAATATTTACATTACAAGATCAATTCAGTTCAACAAATATTTACTGAGTTGCGTCAGACATCGTGCTTGACGTTGTGACTTAGCTATAAAAGTAGATGGTCCTTGTATTTGTGGAGATTACAGTGTGTTGAGGGTAGACAGATAATGAAGGTTGTAATTAGGTAATAACGATGTGATGTAATAACATGGTTTTCTCATTTAACAGATTCACTCATTAATCACAAAATAATTATTGAGCCCTAACAAAAATGCCAGTTCTCCTGACCGGCTCTATAGAGTTATAGCATTGAATGTAAGAGTCAGGGTCTCTGATCTCGAAGAACTAGATGTGCAAGGGAGTCACAGCAGTGCAATAAATGTTAGAGTTTCAGGAAGCCATTTACAAATATTAGGCAAGTAAATGTCATGTTCCAATTTTTATTTTATGTGCCTCCCTCTCTAAAAGAAAATATGAGAGACACAGAGCAAGAACCTAAGTTATCACCTTGATTCAGGAACAAGAGGTTGTATTAGAGTTCCCTAGAGAAAAAGAAACAATAATATAATACGTACATATACGTCTATAAACCTGTTATAAGAATTGGCTCATACAATAAAGCAGGCTGAGAAGTTCCATAATCTGCTATCTGCAAGTTATAGAACCAAGAAAGCTAGTGGTTTTTTTCAGTAGGAGTCCAAAGGCCTCAGAATCAGAAGCATTGATGTCCAAAGACAAGAGAAGGAAGACAAAAATGGCGGGAAGAAGAAATAAATGCAACATATAGAAAACAGGTACAAACATGATATAAATCCAACTGTATTAATAATTACTTTAAATGTGAATGGTCTAAATATGCCAATTACAAGACAGAGATTGCCAGAGTGGAAAAAAATAAAAACCTACTGGATTTAAATAAAAGACTCAGTTAAACATAAAAGGAAGAAGAAGAATGATGTATCATGCCACTCCAGTCAAAAGCAAGCTGGAGGGCCGGGCACAGTGACTCACCCCTGTTATTCCGGCACTTTGGGAGGCCGAGGTGGGCGGATCATGAGGTCAGTAGATTGAGACCATCCTGGTTAACATGGCGAAATCCCGTCTCTACAAAAAATACAAGAAATTAGCTGGGCGTAGTGGCACGCACCTGTAATCCCAGCTACTCTGGAGGCTGAGGCAGGAGAATGGTGTGAACCAGGGAGGCGGAGCTTGCAGTGAGCCAAGATAGCACCACTGCACTCCAGCCTGGGTGACAGAGGGAGACTCCATCTCAAAAAAAAAAAAAAAAAAAAAAAAAAGCAAGCTGGAATAGCAATATTAGCTTCAGAAAATGTGTATCTCAGAACAAAGAAGATGAGCAGGGATAAAGACGTAGATTAAACAATAATAAAAGACTAAATAAAAGATAAAAATAAAATAATAATAAAAGACTACAATGGAGCTAAACTAGAAATTAATAACAGAAAAATTGCTGGAAATTTCTAAATAAATAGAAAATTTAAAACATGCTTATATATAAACCAGGTATCAAAGAAGTAGTATCAAGAGAAACTGAAAAATAATTTTGAACTAAAGAAAAATAAAAACAGAACTTATGAAAATTTTGGGGATGCAGCAACAGTAGTGCTTAGAGGGAAATTTATGGCTTCAAATATTTACATAAGAAAAGAAGAAAGATTTAAAAATCAATCACTTTAGCCTCCACCCGAGAGAACTAGAGAAAGAAGAGCAATTTAGGCTTAATGCAAGCAGGGGAAAAGATATAACAAAATTAGAGCTGAAATAAATGAAACTGGAACCGTGAATTTCACAAATATAATAGAAAAATAATCTCAGAAACCAGAAATTGTTTTTTTGAGAAGGTTTTTCAAAAAGCCTTGATAAATCTCTAGCTGGGCAAACCAAGAAAATAGATTAATATTTCTCATAAACATGGATGCACAAGTTCTCAATGAAATATTAACAAATTGAATCCAGCAATATATAAAAAGAATTATAAACTATGACCAAGTGGTATTTATTCCAGTTATACATGATTGGTTTCACACTTGAAAATCAACCAATATAATCTACCATATCAACATGCTAAAGAAGAAAAATTATATGATTATATCAATTACTGCTGAAAACGCTTTTGACAAAATCCACATTCATAATAAAACTTTCAGCAAAATACAAATAGAGTAAAATTTTCTCAGCTTGAAAAAGGCATCTACAATAACCTGCATCTCACATTATACTTAATGGAGAGATACATTTTCTCTAAGATAGAGAAAAAGGCAGGACTGTCCTCTCTAACTGCTCCTAAACAACATTGTACTGGAAGTCTAAGTTAATACAGTAAGACAAGAAAAAACAATTAAAAATGTATACAATGGAAAGGAAGAAATTGAATTATTTTTACTCAGATTACATAATTGTCTACAAACAAAAGAATCCCAAATAATCTACGAAATAGTCCTAGAACCAATGAGCAAAGTGGCAGGATAGTAGATTAATATACATAGTCAACCAATTTTCCATGTATCAGCAATGAGTGATTGAAATGAAAAAATTTAAAATATACCACTTATGATAGTAGAAAAAATGGAATATTTTGTTATGAATCTGAGAAGATATGTATAGGATCTACATATAGGAAACTATAAAACACTGAAAAAGGAAGTAAAGAAGATACATAGAAATGTTCCATATTCATGAATCGGAACAGTCATTATTGTTAAGATGTCAATTCTTCCCAGTTTAATTTATACATTCAATACAATTCCAGTAAAAATCCTAGCAAACTATTTTTTGATATCAACTAACAAGTTGACTCTATTTTATATATATTGAAAGGCAGAAGACTAAGAATAGCCAATGTAATCTGAAAAAATAAAAATAAAAATAAAGTTGGAGGACTCACACTACCCAATTTAAAACTTAAAGACTCACTATGAAGGTACATTAATAAAGGCAATGTGGTGTTAGTGAAAGAATGGACACATGGATCAATGGGACAATTGATGAACCAATAAATAGACCAACGCTTGCATAGCCAAGTGATCTTTGACAAAGGAATAAAAGCAACCTGCCACCAGAGAAAAGATAATATTTTCAGCAAATGAAGCTGGAATGATTAAATGCCCATATATAAATAAAAAATCCAGACAGAAACTTTACATTTTCCAAAAATTTGAATCGATATGGGTCATAAACTTAAGTGTAAATGCCAAACTATAACATTCCCAGAAGAAAACGGGAGAAAATCTGTGTGATCTGGAGTTTGGCAATGTGATTTTAGATAAAATACAAAAAGCACACCTCATGAAAACAATTGATACATTTGACTTCATTAAAATTAAAATCTTCTGCATTGCAAAAAAACGAAGAGAATGAAAATCCAAGTCATAAACTGGGAAAAAATGTTTGCAAAATTTATATCTGATAAAGAACTTGTATACAAAGCACCCTTTAAATCCAACAATAAGAAGACAACCCAATTAAAAAAAAAAAAAAGTAAAAGATCTGAATAAACATCTCTCCAGATAAGATATGCAGATGAAAAATAAACCTGAAATGATGCTCAACATCATTAGCCATTAGATAATTGCATATTATCACAACAACGAGACACCATTGCATACCTATTATGGTGGCCCGCCCTGTCATCCTTTTCCAATTGAAAATACCAATTGCTGGCAGGGATGCAGAGCAAGAAGAAGTTTCTTTTGTTGCTGGTGGAAATGCAAGAATACAACCACGTTGGAAGAGAGTTTGGCCGTTTTTAACAAAGCTAAACATTGTCATAACATACAATTCAGTAATCCCGCTCCTAGGTATTTACCCAACTGATGTGAAAACTTATGTCCACAACATGCACGTGAAGGTTTATAACACTGTTGTTCATAATTGCCAAAAACTGGAAGCAACCAAGATGTCCTTTAATATGTGAATAGATAAACAAACCGAAGTACAACTACGCAATTGAGTACTATCATTAATAAGAGGTAATGAGCTACGAAGCCATGCAGAAATATGAGTGAATAGTAAATGCATATTGCTAAGTAGAAGAAGCCAGTCTTAAAAATCTTGTGATTCCCTTTATAGAATATTCTGGAAAAGAGGAAACTATAAAGACAAGAAATACATCAATGGTTGTTGGAGCTTTGGAGGAGGTGAGTTAAACAGATGATGAGCAGGGGATATTTTAGGGTGGGGAAACTATTTTGTTTGATAGTGTCATGGACAATATATGACATTATGTATTTGTCAAAACTCACAAAACTTTATAACAAAAAGAATCAGCCTTAATGTTTGCCAATTAAAAAAATTATCTAACTGGCCAGTGGATCTCAGGATAAAATGTAGAATGTTGCAAAAGACTACAAATGTATTAGAAATGTATAAAACAACCATACTGCATGGAGAGGGAGAAGGTGGGATCTATGTAATGTTGGAAATATGTGGAGTCTGGAGTACATGGCCAAAGGAATTGTGCAGAAGAATTGCACTTTAGTTGGTAAAGTTTTTTTCACAATGGTATATGGATTCACAATTCTGAAAGTACTATATATGCATGGTGCTATTGAACAATTAGGTACATGAATGGTGAGTGGTGAAAGTCAACTTTCTCACTGTTGGAGTGGGAGGCTACAAGTAAGGAAGGGAAAAGACTACAATGATCCACATCGTGATCAATTAAAGTTGTGGGCATTAGTTTGAATATATGTTTAGCTTAATACAGACACAGAAGTTTACATATAGAAAAATTTACATATAAGATACATGTATATACATAGGTGAGCATACACACATACATTTCCTTGCTCTCTCAGCTTAGACCCTCAGAGGGCCTAGGAGCAATGATTCCCCAGTACCCCGGTAGCAACAAGCATACCTAGTGCCTAGATCTTGGTTTCAAATGATATTCTCAAATAAAAGTAACTAGGGCTTATTAAAGAAATGACTGAGTCTAAGACTGGAACATGATATACACCAGGTGAACCTAGAACATCTTATAATGACAGAAAAGAAAACGCTCACAAAAAAAGAAAAGAAAAAGAGGAAGAACCACCACGTTGAAGATGTTTCAAAGGGACACTAGAGCTAATTGAAAGAATCCCCAATGGTCAAAGCTAGAACAATTTGAATAACAAAATAAACTAGTATGAATATGACCCAGAGTATAAAATGAAAAGCCATTAATCTATATTGATGTAAGTAATCAATTGACAAATAAATGGGGGAGAATGCAAAAATCTGTGCAGAAGAGTTTATGTGGATGATTTGCCCTAGATAGCTCTGTATTCCTTAAGTGTGGGCTGCCTATAGTGACTTCTTCCAAAGAGTGAAGTACGGAAAGGGAAGAAGAAGAGAAATTTTAAGTAGAGAAACCTGACAACACTATTTCAGCCAAGTGATCATCTTTAACATCCACAGTGACAGGTCATGTTCATAATATATTCCCTTGCGATGATTTGATGAGAGTGGCATTTTCCCTCTGTGGTCTTCTTCCCAAAATCATAACTTGAATTTAATTTTGAAAAAAAGGTCCGATGAATCCCAGTTGAGGGACTTCGTTTTTAAAAAAACATTTTTAAAATTTTTTAAAAATTTTACTCACCCAGAGAAAGAAAACTGAGAAACTTTCTACAAAACACTTGGTCAATACTTCTCAAATTGTCTAGGTCATCAAAAATAAGAAAAGCTTGAGAAACTAATACACAGAGGGTTTACGGAAAAATAATGATCAAATGTTATGAGGTATCTAAGATGGGATCAAAAAGAGAAAAAGAGAACATTAGATAAAAACTAAAGAAATTTCTTTTTTTTTTTTTGAGACGGAGTCTCGCTCTGCCGCCCAGGCTGGAGTGCAGTGGCCGGATCTCAGCTCACTGCAAGCTCCGCCTCCCGGGTTCACGCCATTCTCCTGCCTCAGCCTCCCGAGTAGCTGGGACTACAGGCGCCCGCCACCTCGCCCGGCTAGCTTTTTGTATTTTTTAGTAGAGACGGGGTTTCACCGTGTTAGCCAGGATGGTCTCGATCTCCTGACCTTGTGATCCGCCCGTCTCAGCCTCCCAAAGTGCTGGGATTACAGGCTTGAGCCACCGCGCCCGGCTAAAACTAAAGAAATTTCAATCAACTATGGCTTTTTATTAAAGGTATGCTATTGATATTAGGTCATTGCATGTGGTAAATATATTAATGTAAGATAATGAGGGCAGAAACTTGGTGTGTGGTATATAGGAACTCTCTGTACTATCTTTATAGGTTTTCTGTAAATGTAAAATTACCTTAAAATAAAAAAGTGTATTCAATATTTAAAAAGAAAATTAGAATTTTTCTCTTTGGTAAATACACACCTTACAAATCTTTGCACCTACTTTTAATCACATGCAAATTAAGGGACTGATTATATGGAAATTGCTAGACAATGGGTGGCAATTTTTGGGTAATTGCCGTGGAAGGGGGCAGCAACTTCTGAGTGTTGCCATGTCAATGGTAAACCATCCTGGCACTGGCGAGCATGTGTCTTATGGAGAGGTTCTTTTGCCTCTTCCCTGTTTCAGCTAGTCTTCAATCGGGTCCAGAGTTGAATCCAACCTCTGGAGTTGAGTCCTGCCTCCTACTTCAATAGCAGATACAAAAGCATAGAAGAGAAAGCAGAGAGAACAGGACATCTTTGGAAACTACGCCATGACGGTTAGAGAATGAATGAAGGAGAGGGTACTGAGAAGGAAGGGAGGAAGACACAACTAGAGATGTAGGATGCAGCCAGGGTCAGGTCCTGCTGATTCTTGAGTGCCATAGCAGTTGTCAACCTTTGTCCACAGTAATTAATAATAAAAATTCAAGGCATTGATGTAATTTGGTATCAAAGAGCTAATTATTGGCTCTCATCATTATGTATTAGAGTCACAGCTGATCAGAAGTTACAGGGAGAAGCATAAAGTCATCAAAAGCAGTCAGCTGAATCTGGCAAAATGAAAGTGATTGTTGCAATATTTTTGGATTCAGTTCAGAGTTTAAATCTTTTACATCTGTGCCTCCAACCGATTCATTTTAGAATTGATTCTGAGAACAAATTGACTGGCTTGTAGAATTTCCATAGTTCAAGGACTTACTGCTAAAGTAGAAACAAGTCAAGTTTGAAGAATGACCCATTGCATCTGGTGTGTTGATAACTTCCTCTAACTGCAAATAATGTAGGGAAAAAAAGAGCAACCGACATTTCCTGTCTGCAGAAAAGTATCTGGAAGTAAAGCACTCATCATTTCCTTTGGATTTCAGTAGATTTGCATTTGCACTATCTTGGTGGCACATAGACTGAAACACCTGATATTTGCACGTTCAACCACACATTATTATTTGTTGGTGGGTTATTTATTGCCATTTTGTAGACTAGAAAAGTAAATATTAGAATTAAATTCTGAAGCCCTGGATTTAGAATGTAAGACCAAAAAAGAATTGTGTCTAACACGCATTCCTAAGGTAATTTCTCTACTGCTTTTTCACTTCCAGCACAAGTTCAGAGCAGTGTTTTTAATAAGGGCATTAATTGCTATATGAGGGTTCCAAATCAATGTTGTGTTACCCTAACTTAATGCTTATTTAATTCAGTTTATTTCAATTTGTTTGCTGTTTTCCACGCTCTGCTGGCAGAGCCATTTAAAAGTTAAGATTTGTTGTTGTCTTTGTTGTTGTTGTTGAGATGGAATCTCATTCTATCGCCCAGGCTGGAGTGAAATGGGGCAATCTTGGCTCACTGCAACCTTTGCCTTTGGGGTTCGAGTGATTCACTTGCCTCAGCCTCCCAAGTAGCTGGGATCACAGGCGTGCACCAGGGCACCCGGCTAATTTCTGTATTTTTACTGTATAGGGGGTTTTACCATATTGACCAGGCTGGTCTTGAACTCCTGACTTCTGGTGATCCACCCGCCTCGGCCTCCCAACGTGCTGGCGTGAGCCACCGTACTTGGTCTGGAGGCTAAGTTTTATAGGAGAAATTCACCTTGACTCTTAGTAACTGTTTCCTTAAGGGTCTTTCATTTCTTAAGGGTCTTTTCTTCTGAGATCTGCCCTTTTTGTCCCTGATAAATGCCCCTTAAATAGGGAGAGACCCCACTTGGAGCAGTCCATTGAGCTCTGCAGGGTGCACCCAGGCACTCATCACACACTACTTTTTTCCTGGAGTGTCACAGTATCAGCAACTCTGTATTCATCTGTGAATAAAAATAGTTTTTCTTTATGTTTCAGAGGATAAACATAGAGGCAGCTTTGGGATAGAGTCATTACATACATCTTTTTATTCAATAGGTATATATTTTGTGCCTACCAAGTGCAGGAAACTAAATGCAAGAGTCTTTTCCTTGAGACACTTCCTTCCTTCTCCTATAAGCTCAACACAGGAAGTCAAAAAGTCTACTGTGTGGGAATTAAAGAGATATTTAGCTGCTGGAAGTGCTTTTGACATCTACAAATCATTCTGGTTTCGTGTTGCCTGTTGCCTATCCTGTTTACGTGAACACTGATGAGAGAACCAAAACTAAGTCAGTCTTTCTTCATCTTCCTTCTCAAATTCTTTAGAGTAGGCAACTGTTATCTGCTAAAATAGCTTTTTAGTCACACTCGTATCTATGTGGTGAATATATTTCCCCCCTAAAGGAAACAGAGTTCCCTCCTAAATTTGCATAGAGTCACAACAAGCTCTTATTTCTTTCTCATGCCTAGGTTACTGGGCAGCTGTCTTTTCATCAATAATTCAGGCCTCAGGCATTGGTGGGCTGAAGGAGAACAATCGTGGAGATTTAGAAAAATCTTTATGGGGCTGGAAGCACTTCTGCTCATATTCTACTAGTTGGAAACGGGTTAGAACTCATTTGTCTAGCCACAAGACCTACGGGATAGGCTGTGCAATGTAGTCCAGTTTGTGCCTAAGAAAAAGAGCAAAAGGAATTGATCTCTGCTGTGCTTCTTGCTTTTCTATCAGCAGTTGGGTGGGAGTGAAGTGAACATCAGGTTCCAGGAATCTGCTGAGTACCCACTGCCCCTCAGCACTTCTGACTGCTTGTGGTGTTGCCTCCTGTGGGGGTAGCAAGATTACACCTCACAAAGGGTTTATGCTTTCCTGGAAATATTCACTTTTGTTGACGTTAACCCACTATCTTCTATGGGCTAAAAAATGCTGAGATGGAGACACAGACGGTGCATCCAAGCCCAACTGATAGAACCTTCCACTCTTCTATTCATGGCACAGAATTGCCATGCACTGTATATCATTGTCTGCATAACTCCAGATGAGGAGAATGAAGGAAGGGGATCAGTGTTTAAGTATTCACTCTACATGACACATTTTCTCAGTGCTACACTTACATCATTTCATTCAACTCTCACAACCATGTTGGACTTAAGCACTGTCCTCGCTTTTTAAACATCACAACAGCAACTGATCCTTAGCAGATTTAAATAACTGACTTAAGGTTAAGCAGGTAGTGAATAGAAAAGGCAAGATTTTCACATAGATTTTTCTGATTTTTTAAGCTTACTGTTTCTCTAATCGCTTTGTCACCATCTTATCATACTGCCTCTTCACTGAGATTCCGTGAGTGACGCCATTTGACATCTGTCCTTCACATAGTAGACACTTGATGTATCTCTATGGAGAAATGTCTGATGTGGGTGATTTATTTGAGTATACATTGCTCTTGGTCAAATTTGAGAAATATTTTACTAATTGTGTTGAACACTGGGATGCCATCCTATACACATCAATATTCTTTCTCTTTTTGTCATTGTCTTCTTTCGCAGTCATTATTTCTAAAAAACTCCTCAGAAATTTTCATTTTTTTTTCAAGTAATAGTTTGGGCTGACTTATTCGCATTCATTAGCCATTTCTTCATTTATTTAACAATTGTACTTTTTAAGAACCTACTGTGGGTAACCATCCAAGCACTTGCTTGGTGCTGGGAATAAGGGAGAGAATATAAAGATGATTGTGACTTGATTATTCATCTATGAGGGAATCTCTGGGGTTTTGATTTGGAGAAAAGATCATCAAATACTTAAAGGAGAAAGAGTTATATACCCTTTAATGCAACCACAGTCACGAAAGTGTTGGTTTTGCATCTTGTGACTATTGTAAGATAATGAGTTGCCTAGGAATGCATATTTTTAAAACTTTTATTATAAGTTCAGAGTTACATGTGTAGGTTTGTTACATAGGTAAACTTATGTCATAGGGGTTTGTTGTACAGGTTGTTTTGTCACCCACGTATTAAAGCTAGTATCCATTAGTTATTTTTCTTGATCCTCTTCCTCCTCCCACCCTCCAACCCCAACATTTGCCCCAGCATGTGTTGTTCCTGTCTATGTGTCCATGTGTTCTCATTACTTAATTTCCACATATAATTGAGAACATGCGGTATTTAGTTTTCTGAAATTTTGGGCATTTGCATGAGAGTCTGATTTATTTTATGCTTAAGGCATGTTAAGTGTTTTCACCGCTTTTTCTTCACCTCCTCACTTTTATTTTTGGATTTACTCTTTGTTCACATTCAACCACTATATTTACATCTCAGACATTTGAAATCTTAACAACATAAATCCAGTAATACCAGAGGACATTTTGGTATGGCCAACCACTTCTTCATAAGATCTCTTTACCTATGAACTCCAGCCAAGATTTCCTGTCATCAGAACTCTCAACACATTTCTCTCTGTATATGCTGCATCTAAAGAGGCTGCGCTGCAAAGCTGACTAAACAAAAGTTTATGGCACTTGTTCCAACTTTACCATTGGCCAGTTGTGTGAACTTTGGATGATTGACCTCTTTCAGCCTCAATTTCCGAAGCAATTAATAAAAGCAGAAACTCCATTCTTTGTTCTGGATTGTTCCACTTAGGAATTTTGACTAGTTTTTTTCTGTGTTTTATAAAAATTTAAACACATAGCAATAAACATTGAAACTCACCAAAACCTAAGATCTTAAGCATATTGACTATTTTTAATGGGAGAATTCTACAGCAAAGTATTCATGATGCAGAGAATTAGGAAACCGCATTGTATACTTGTTTTGGTTAAGTCTTTAGATGCATTATTCAACCTCTTTGGCTCAATTTTCATCATTTTAAATAAAGAGTGAACTGGAGGTTCTCTGAGTCTTCAGAATTCAGTGCTTTGAGATATAATATCAAGTTAGGTTGTTGAAATCGACAAGATAGTTTACAGCTCCTATCCGAATGAATCACATGTTTCTATTTTAAAAAATATAAACCTTCTTTCATAAAAATGTCTTTTTTGAAACACATGAACATAGGGAGGGGAGCAATACACACTGAGGCCTGTCATGGGCGGGAATCGGGGGAGGGAGAACATCAGGATAAACAGCTAATGCATGCTGGGCTTCATACCTAGGCGATGGGTTGATAGGTGCAGCAAACCACCATGACACATGTTTACCTAGGTAACAAACCTACACGTCCTGCACATGTAACCCAGAAGCTAAATCAAATTAAAGCTAAATCAAATTAAAATTTAAAAGT
The DNA here is from genome assembly GCF_024542745.1 of Macaca thibetana thibetana. NCBI lineage: Eukaryota > Metazoa > Chordata > Mammalia > Primates > Cercopithecidae > Macaca > Macaca thibetana. The sequence continues at coordinate 8,802,274 of NC_065586.1, forward strand.
AGAAACAATTTCTCCCTCACTTTCAGGCACCCCAATCGCAATAGCAAAGACTTGGAATCAACCCAAATGTCCATCAGTGATAGACTGGATTAAGAAAATGTGGCACATATACACCATGGAATACTATGCAGCCATAAAAAAGGATGAGTTTGTGTCCTTTGTAGGGACATGGATGCAGCTGGAAACCATCATTCTCAGCAAACTATCGCAAGAACAGAAAACCAAACACTGCATGTTCTCACTCATAGGTGGGAACTGAACAATGAGATCACTTGGACTCCGGAAGGGGAACATCATACACCCGGGCCTATCATGGGGAGGCGGGAGGGGGGAGGGATTGCATTGGGAGTTACACCTGATGTAAATGACAAGTTGATGGGTGCTGATGAGTTGATGGATGCAGCACGCCAACGTGGCACAAGAATACATATGTAACAAACCTGCACGTTATGCACATGTACCCTAGAACTTAAAGTATAATAATAAAAAAATACAAAAAAAAAAAAGTAGAAACAAAGTCACTTTTTAAAAATTTGAGACAATTAGTTGAGAATTTAGCAGGAATGTGGAATGAAATGTAAACATTTTTACTGTTTTTTCAATTAATTCTCATGATTTTCTGGAATTGTATCTAGATAGATAACAAAAGCATACAGATATTAGTATATTTAAGTAACTTTATGAAAATTCAAAGTGAACAAACATAAATATGGAAAAAAATTTTCTCACATAAAAGAGCATTTTCTTGGAGTCAGTTGTTACACAAGTGTTTTCTTATTTTGTCAGAGAGTTTTGGGAAGTAGCAAAATGTAAAACTACAACTGAAACATGACTATAATTGTCTAAAAATCAGGCTGAGGCCCATCCGGTGTCTTGTAGATATTTTTTTCATTGATTTTAATCTAAACAAATTATTTCTCTTTCAAAATTAAGCATTTTTCCACAAACTCAAGGGTCACCAGAGAATTTGTTCATGACTTTAAAAAAAAGTTCTATTTGTGTTTTAGATTTAGGTGGAACATGTACAGGTTTTTTACCTGGGTATATTGTGTGATGCCGACGTTTGGAATATGACTGATCCTATCATCAAGGTAGACCATAGTATCCAACAAGTAGTTTTATAGCCCTTTCCTTTTCCCTCCCTCCCCGGCTATTAGTCCTCAGTGGCCATTGTTCCCATCTCTACATCTGTGTGTACCCAATGTTTAGCTCCCACTTAAAAGTGAGAATATGTTGTATTTGGTTTTCTGTTCCTGCATTAATTTGCTTAGGACAATGGCCTCTGGCTGCATCCATGTTACTGTAAAACATGATTTCACTCTTTTGTAGGGTTGTGTCATATTCCATGGTATCTATATACCACACCACATTTTCTTTATTCAGTCCAGCACTGAGCGTCACCTAGGTTGATTCTATGACTTTGCTATTGTGACTAGTGTGGCAATGAACATATGCATGAAGGTATCTTTCTGGTAGAATTATTTATATGTCTTTGGGTATACACCCAGGAATGAGACGGCTAGGTCAAATAGTGGTTCGAATTTTAGTTCTTTGAGAAATCTCCAAACTGCTTTTCACAGTGGGCTGAGCTAATTTACATTTCTACTAACAGTGTATAAGAGTGTGTAAGTGTCCCCTTTTCTCCACAGCCTTGCCAGTATCTGTTATTTTTTTACTTTTTACTAAAAAGTAAAAAAATATTGCCATTCTGACTAATGTGACATGATGTCTCATTGTGGTGTTGATTTGCATTTCTCTGATGATCAGTGACGTTGAGCTTTTTTTTTTTTTTTTAATGTTCGTTGGCCGCTTGTATGTCTTCTTTTGGGAAGTGTCTCTGACGTCTTTTGCATTAACGATCTGTATAGGTTAAGTAAGAACAATCTTCAATAGTTAAGTGAATATCATGTTAATGATCTGCTTCATTTTGAGTAAATTAGTGGTTCTATTCCAGAAAATGGTAAAAAAAAAAAAAAAAAAAAAAAAAAAAAAAAAAAAAAAAACCTGGTGAATATAATACGTTCTGCATATAATGTGCTCATCTGAAAAATTTATGCTTATATTTTCCGAGTAAATTACTAGATTTGCACAGCTAAGTTTAAAAGAGAAATACTGTAAGTCAGCAAAAAAGGTGGTGTGGGTTATGGTAATTTCCATACACCACACCTCAAACTGGCAAAGGTATGTCACAGTTAATCATCTTATGACGTTAGAAGACTGTCTATTTCCACCCAAGTTACACATTGGCAGAGATATACATGCACCGAATTCTGCTACACCTTAAACAAAGGATACAAATTGCTAAGGAAAGGACAGTCTCAGCCCGCAATATCTATTCTCAGAACCAGAGGAGAAAGTAAAATCTTTTCACATGCTTTCCGTTGCATTTTGCATTCTTCTTATCCATTCTATTTCCTTTCCCACCCCTCGTAGGCCTCTATCAATTAAGGTTATACTGGTCCACTGCTTTCCACCAGGGGCCAGTGGCTACATCCCTCTCCTTGTCAAAATCTGCTTTAAAGAAAGCCTCTGATAATCTTCCCCACAGCCCCTACCCCCCACCCCCGTGGGTAGAGGAACAACTTAAAGTATTGCCATAACCAAGAGAGTTGCATTTTAACAGGAATCAGATGCTTTGGGCTAAGAAATGAAACTCTTCCTATATCATCTCAGACATCAGTAAGCAGATGGGCCATTTATCTGAGGGGTTTTCCTAGTCTCTGGAACTCTGTGGGACTTCTCCAATCTCATCTATGTAGAAAGTTATTCCAGACATGGCTAATGTTACCATCATCTGCATCATGGTTTCTACTCTAACACGTCGCTAGCTTCAGCAAACTCACCTTCCTTGGATACCCACCTTGTGCTGGACAATGTGCATCAAGTTCACTTATGAAACTCTTCTACAACTCCCTTCCCCAGATTTATTTAGACATTTCAATGCTGACCCATTTTTTATTGTTTTACTGTATCTACTCTTAAATAGAAGAATCAGTGTCTTGCAGAAGAGAAACAAATTTGGGAAGGAGAAGAAAAAAAAAACTGGAATAACCTATAAAGAATATAACAAAACAATGTAGAGTACAGAGAACATTATCTTTCAAGCCAATTTACAGGTACCAGTCAGTTCATTTACGCTATGTCACTTACGGTAGTGGATTCTTTGAATCAGATAATAGTCTCAATCTGTCATTTCCCTGTTCCTTGCATAGATGATACCTCTGAGTCATACTCCGTAAAGCCTAACTGATAACACTGAGGGTGCTTTTAGGACACATCAAAGTACAAAAAAAATAAAAAAAAGCAAATCAACATCAAGGCAGCTAACTAGAGGCCGAGTGTGGTGGCTCATGCTTGTAATCCCAGCACACTGGGAGGCTGAGGCAGGTGGATCACCTGAGGTCAGGAGTTCTAGACCAGGCTGGTCCAACATGGTAAAACCCTGTCTCTACTAAAAAAAAAAAAAAAAAAAACCAAAAAACAAAAACAAAAAAAAACAAACAAAAAAAATGCAAAAATTAGCTGTGCATGGTGACAGGCACCTGTAATCCCAGCTACTCGGGGAGTTGAGGCAGGAGACTCGCTTGAACCCAGGAGGCAGAGGTTGCAGTGAGCTGAGATTGCACCATTGCACTCCAGCCTGGGGGACAAAAGGGAGACTTCGTCTCAAAAAAAAAAGAAAAAAGAAAAAAAAAAAAAAAACCCAGCTAACTAGAAAGGATAAGCATAACTGGTTGCATGATTTAATTGCTAATTTGATCATCTGATCATTGGGAACAGTGTCATGATTATGTAACCGTAATACATAGTACTACTACGTATTGTCAGAGTCAATATGATTGTAATTGCTGAAATGAATGTGTGCTGCCTCAGTTCACTCAATTAGACAGAAAACGATACTAATTCCTGCCACTGCTGAGACCACTCTTACTCCAGATGTCTGTCCCCAGAGATAAACCCTTTGCACCTCAAGTCTCCATGAGACTTATCCTGGCCCCGTTATATTTAAGAACTGTATCCGCTCTTCCTGTTCTGCTACTCCTACTCACTATTACTCTTCTATCTATATTTTCTTCTATGAAACTTATTGTTTTCTTAATACGAAATAATACTATTGTTTATTTCATCACCTGACTGTCTTTCTTCTCATGCCTCTCATTAGAGTAGAAGGTTCAAGAGGGCAGGGGTTGAAAAACATGATGATGATTATTTGCAAATTAAGTCAATTTGTGACCATACTTTATTTTTCTATCCTTCGTATCCTTATTTAGACTGGGTATCTTCTGAGAGTTAACATTTTGTGTTGTCCAGTTGCAGTCGATCTCCTTGGTCTCTGTCTCATGCATGTGGTGAGATACAGACAATTAATGAGACAGACTGTACAGATTTAACATTGTAAGTTAAATCTTATAAGCCCTTTATAATGTTGTATATTATAGATAAGATTTATTACACAACCATTAACCAATAATGTATGAGTCATATAACCTACGTTTATCATGATGGGAATTTCAATGGATATAGATGCCAATTATAAGCAAGTACTTACAACATTCTTTTTTTCTGAAGGCGGTTAGTCTTGTTTACTTTGAGAAGGCCAATTGCAAAAGCTGACATGATGAAAAGTGGCACATTCCAGGCAGAAACAATAAACAGTCAATAAATATTAATCCAACTAACATTACCAGTAGTGTTCAACAAATACTATCAAAAGTAAGCATTCTGTAGATATTAACTTAACACATACAATACAATGTGAAATGAATTTTCAATTCATTTGTTGAGCAACTAAAAGCCACCTCCCAGCTTCTTACTTTTATTCATCTGGTGAATTCCTCCTACGCGTCTTTTACGTGTTTACACAGGACGTATACCTGTATGAAGTTTCTTCCAATGTTACTCTGCCATTCCTGGCCCTTGGTATAATTAAGAGCTTCCTCTTCTAATCCCATAATATCCCAAAATTTATCTCTTATAGCCTTAATTTAATTGTATCGTTACTGTTTATTTTCCTGCGTCTTCCTCCCCGCAAAGTAACTCCTCCCCTCCATCCTCAACAAGACCATGGACCTCTGTTGGTAGGACCTTAGACCTGTGTATAATTGTAGCTTTAGCATCTCCCAAAAAGTAGGTGAAGTGTTTATTGTACAGATGAATAAATAGGTGTGATCTACTGAGTTCTTATTTCTAGAAAGTAATATAGTTATATTAACGCCTGGCAATATGCTTAAGAGATACTTATTCTTCAAGAACCCAGTGAGGTTTTGGCATCTGGATATTATTCAACTTTCTTATATGCACCTTTGTTATTTCACTCCTAAAATAAAACCTGCCGAAGGCCCTGATCTCTCTAGAAAATTTCCCTAGTTGCTTTCATCATTTACTGAATTGCCAGCTCTGTGCTACCCTTGAAGGTAGGATGATAGTCTAGAATTTCTCAGTGATTCCTGCATGCTGAATTACAAGGCAGCTGGAGGCAAAGAGAGAAGGCTTAACTTAAGTGAAACTCTAATATCTTCTCTTTTGTATTAAAGTAGATGAAATTAAACTGGTTACAATCTAACTTAGACTAAAACTGCCATAAACTGATAAGAATTAATGACAAAAGCCCCTGAGCCCTCCTATCAGCAATAATTATGGCATATGATGGATGATTATTATTCATGCAGTTGGCCTGTATGTGTTTTGGGAGGCTTATGCATTAAGCTTGAAGGATTCCGGTTTCAATTCTCCCACTTACTAGTTGGAACTTTGGGAAAATCACTTTACCTCCCTGTGCCTAAGATTTCTTATCTGTAAAGTACGACTGATACTATACCTACCTCATATTGTATTGTAAAGATTAGACATAACTTTAAAATACTATTTCGCTATTACAATGATTACATTAAGCATTTATAGTATTGCAATCTAGTCCAAAATACCAACAGCACTGCAGAGTCAAACAATTTGATTTCTTAACGCTAATACACATTTTATGTCCAATGCCAGCTAAGTGGTTACATTTTCCTGTTTTTTTCTAAATAACATTTCTACGAAGGAAAAATTCAGCTCTTTCTACTTCTAACCTCTCTTACCTGTGGAATTAGAGAACTCGACAGCCCAATTGTCAGAAATGTTGTTCCTTATCTTTTGTTTAACTCCCTAGAGCCACTCACGTACTGCTTAGCATTGTGAAATGTTTTGATGTCTGTGTAATGTTTTGGAAATAGAAAGCCAAATGACGGATCTCCTGGATTAGGTGAGAGCCTGAGAGATGAGGATTAGACAAGAAACGGACGTATTCTTTCTCCAGCTTGATAAATATGGTGTCTTCGTAGAATATTTTTCTCCTCCACCTCTTTTTCTGACTAATAGTGAATATCACTTTAAGTTGTTGCAAAACTGTTATATTTGTCTCTTAGTTTTATTCCACTTTCTCTGATTTGTTCCCTGGAATATTACATTCCTTCTTTGGAATCCGTATCTGGACCAAGTTCTTTCTGAAATTACGATTAAAGGCATTTGCCTTTATATAACCTATCTGTGATTATCACAACTGGAGGTTTTTTCCAGTCCATTAAAAAAATAGAAAGAACAAAAAGCAAAACTTAGAAGTATGAAGGAGGGAGGAAAGGGAAAGAGAGAATGAGAGAGGAGAGAGAGAGAGAGAGAGAGAGAGAGAGAGAGAGAGAGAGAGAAGCTATCTGTGATGAGAATCTGAAACAGGTATCAAGTAAGATTGATTACTTGACTCAGTGATGAGTCATGATGAATAAAATGCTGTTGGTAGCTCAGTGTTTCTTCCTAGAGGCCAGTTGATGATTCCACATTAGCAAGACAATGTCTCTGCTTTCACCTTTTAGGAGCGATTCAAGAATTCAAAAAATTAAGAATCTATTATGATCCAGAATGTACAGTTCCATCAGTCCACAAGCATTTGTCTAATTTAGAATAAACTCTGCATAAATTGTAATGCCATAATATACATTCATGAAATAAAAATAGATGTAAGACAATCACGACTCTTAAGTAACCTGAAATCATACTAGTTCGGTAACATTACCATTAAACAATTAAAGAATGAGAAATTACAGTAAGGAGTGCTATATTATATGGCATATATAGTGAATGTCTTCAAAAGTCAACAAAAGAAGAGGAAGGCTAGGGCATGAGTTAGAATCATCAAAGAGTAGGCACTGGAATTCCAAAACATTGTTTTCATCCATTTATGAAACAACTGTTTATTGAGTACCTAGTATATGCAAGGCACGGTGTCACATGCTTTATTCATACTACAGGTGTTCTCTTTTACCATGGTTTATGGTATTTTTTAAAATTATACTTTAAGTTCTAGGGTACATGTGCACAAAGTGCAGGTTTGTTACATATGTACACATGTGCCATGTTGGTGTGCTGCACCCATTAACTCTCATCATTTACATTAGGTATATCTCCTAATGCTATCCCTCTCCCTGCCCCTCACCCCACAACAGGCCCTGGTGTGTGATGTTCCCGCTCTGTGTCCAAGTGTTCTCATTGTTCAATTCCCACCTATGAGTGTTTGCTTTTTTGTCCTTGCGATAGTTTGCTGAGAATAATGGTTTCCAGCTTCACCCATGTCCCTACAAAGGACATGAACTCATCCTTTTTTATGGCTGCATAGTATTCCATGATGTATATGTGCCACATTTTCTTAATCCAGTCTATCATTGATAGACATTTGGGTTGGTTCCAAGTCTTTGCTATTGTGAATAATGCCACAATAAACATACGTTTGCATGTGTCTTTATAGCAGCATGATTTATAATCCTTTGGGCATATATCCAGTAATGGGATGGTTGGGTCAAATGGCATCTCTAGTTCTAGATCCTTGAGGAATTGCCACACTGTCTTCCACAATGATTGAACTAGTTTACACTCCCACCAACAGTGAAAAAGTGTTCCTATTTCTCCACATCCTCTCCAGCACCTTTTGTTTCCTGACTTTTTAATGATCGCCATTCTAACTGGTGTGAGATGGTATCTCCTTGTGGTTTTGATTTGCATTTCTCTGGTGGCCAGTGATGATGAGCATTTTTTCATGTGTCTGTTGGCTGCATAAATGTCTTCTTTTGAGAAATGTCTGTTCATATCCTTCACCTACATTTTGATGAGGTTGTTTATTTTTTCTTGAGTTTGAGTTTGAGTTTCTATATTTGTTTGAGTTCTTTGTAGATTCTGGACATTAGCCCTTTGTCAGATGAGTAGATTTCAAAAATTTTCTCCCATTCTGTAGGTTGCCTGTTCACTCTGATGGTAGTTTCTTTTGCTATGTAGAAGCTCTTTAGTTTAATTAGATCGCATTTGTCAATTTTGGCTTTTGTTGCCATTGCTTTTGGTGTTTTAGACATGAAGTATGGTGTTTTGTTTAAGATCATGTAAAAAACAGACAAAGATTTCAATCTCAGTCCTACCATTGACAAGCTGTGTGTTCCTGGACCCATTATTAAGGTTTCGGTGATGCAGTTTCAGCTTTTGTAAACTTGCATCATAAATTTCTTGTAAGAACTAAAGATATAAGGTACGTGAAGTGGTGAGCATAGTGTCTGGAATCCAGCTTTTAATAAATGACAGTGATTATGATGATAAAGAAAAAGAAGAAGATGATGATTATAAGAGGTAACATTGTGCAGTGTTACATTAATTTCAAATAATGAAATTTGGACCTGACTGGCTTGTTGCACATTCTGATTCTGCTACTTTTTTTTTTTTTTTTTTTTTTGAGATAGAGTCTCGCACTGTCACACAGGCTGGAGTACAATGGCATGGTCTCGGCTCACTGAAACTGCCTCCCAGGTTCAAGCAATTCTCCTGCCTCAGCCTCTGGAGTAGCTGGGACTACAGGCTCATGCCAGCAAGCCTGGCTAACTTTTGTATTTTTAGTAGAGACGGGATTTCACTATGTTGGCCAGGCTGGTCTCGAACTCCTGACCTTGTGATCCACCTGCCTTGGCCTCCCAAAGTGCTGGGATTACAGGTGTGAGCCACCATGCCTGGCCTGATTCTGCTACTTTCTTGTTATATGACCTTGCATAAGTTACTCGACATCTTTGTACTCAATTTACACATCTGTAAAATAAAACAGCTATATCTCGTACCTCCTAGAATTTTTATGAATATTATAATTTTAAACTTGATCAATATTTAGATTATTACTTTGCTGTTATGAATCACTTTAAATTTGTTATTAAATAACAAAATAAAGCAGATAGCTATTATTTCACTGAATTCTAAGTTCCACGAGAGTGACTTACCACATTTATTTTGCTATATCTCCTGAATTAAAAAATTAAATCATGGCACTTTCAAGACAATAAATACTTGTTGAATAATAATAGTAATTATTACACATCTTATTTTGGGCTCTAATTATTGTAACTCTTCGGACAGAGGCATGCATAAACGTTACAAGTGTGGCCAGAATGATACTCTACCTAAATTGTCTACATTTACAAGCCTTGTTTTTTGAGTGTGTTGTATGAGAAAGTTAAAAAGTCATGGCCTCTCATTACACTAAATTCATTTTTTATTTTACTGACATTTGGTAAACCATGGCACCTACATAAATATGTAGAATTCAGTGAAATAATAGCTATCTGCTTTATTTTGTTATTTAATAACAAATTTAAAGTGATTCATAACAGCAAAGTAATAATCTAAATATTTACACCTGTACACGTCCATAAATTGGTTTAAAAAGTTACCCAACAATGAATAGATAATTTTAAAATAACAATATCAGGTTCATGTGTTTACTTACTTGTGACCAATTATTTAAAATTTTCTATCTTGTCATCTTATAACAAATGATCATTGATCCTAGGAAACAGTTTCAAAATTGGGGCTTTGAATAAAGACCATTTATGACGAGTCCAGAGTGTGAACTTTACACAGAATAATGCTTATGTGGCATCTTTTATTTGTGGTAAGAAATGATTTAATTTTTTTTAATCCTTGAATCCCCACTGCTCTAAATTACTTCTGATTATGTAGAGAGTTGAGCTAGTGGAGGAAGAGGCACATAAATTGATGGGATCCTTTCCTCCACTTGAGTACAACATAGCTTCAAGATCGAGGATGTGATAGGAACCATGGCCAAACAACACTTACAAACTTTTACAATCAAACTAATCCCTCTTAGCAAGGGGAGAAAATATAAAACATGAACTGCTGCTTGACAGAGAGAGCCTGGACTAGGAGGTGAACAGGCCCTAAAGACTTGTTCCATTGATTCAGTTACTTTTAGAATTTGAGAAATAAGGGTATTGACCTCAGGAAAAAGGGCTCTGGTCTCCTTCCCACTTTATATTTTAGTTTAAATGGAGAAGTTCATATTAAGGAAATGCTTTGGAAAACAGATAAAGATGGTTAAGCCTCTAAGAGTAACTCTATGTGTTTTTCTCACCAATATGTCCTCTGTTCTAGTGCGGTTTTTGACACCTAATTGGGGAATTGGTAATAATTTGTTGTATGTCTCAAGTCTTTCTTATGAAGATATCCTAGACTTTAGATATTCAACAAATAAATAAATTGATTGACCAATTATTTATAGTTTGCTTCCTTGTCGTAGAATCCTCTCTCTACTGATCTTTTTATTTCTCAGAATCCTTCTAAGAGTTTAGATGAAAGTGTGTTGATGACTTTCTATCCCTAAATATTTCAGTGTGTATTATTAAAAATAAGGGCACTCTCCAATATAACCATTACAGAAATTAGAAAATTTAACGTTACTAATGGTAAATATAACACATTGTCTAACCCACAGTCAATATTCAAATTCTGTAATTGTCTTAATAATATTCTTTTCTTTCTTTTTTCTTTTTTTTTTTTTTTTGAGACAGAGTCTCATTCTGTCACCCAGGATGGAGTGACATCCAGTCAGCCATGGCACGCTGAGGCTCACTGCAGCCTCAAACTCCTGGGCTCAAGCCATCCTCCCACCTCAGTCTTCCAAGTAGCTGGAACTACAGGCACATGCCAGCACACCTAGCTGGTTTTTGCAGTTTTTGGAGACATGAGGTTTCACCATGTTCCCCAGGATGGTCTGGAACTCCTGGGCTCAAGCATTCAACCCATCTTGGCCTCCCAAAGTGCTAAGATTACAGGCACGACCCACCACGCCTGGCCAAAAATAGTTTTAATAAGATCCAGTCCAGAATCACACATTGCATTTAGTTTCATGAGACATTAGACTCACGTAGTCTTGAGCAGTTTCTCAGTCTTTGTCTTTCTGGGCCTTGGCATTTTTGGAGATTGGTCAATTATTTTTGTATAAGGCACTTCGATTTGAGTTTGTCTGATGTTTCTTCATGATATGATTCAAATTATGCAGTTTCTGGGAAGAGGACAGGAATACCACAAATGCGATGTGGTGTCCTTCTCGGTATGTTATTTCAGGAGGCACTTGAATTTGGTTTGCTATTGCTGATGACTTTAGTTGTAGTTGCTTGATAAATGTCCTGTCCACTCGGTTTCTCAACTAAAGAGTCTCCAGTTTCCTCTTTGTATGTATTTGTGAGGGGATACTAGAGACTATGAGCAGAGACTGTGAGGAGATGCTCTGAGACTAGGCAAATATCCTCTTCTTCACTAAACTTCAAACTACTGGTTTTAGTACATTCATTGATGATTTTCTAACTCTATCACTGTTTCCCAGATTATTGATTATAAGCAGAGTTTTAAAGAGATATTTTCAAGATAGTTTCAACTATGTATAACGAAAATTTTAAAAAGCCATATTAAAGATAAGTGGATGCATAGATTAAAACTACAGAGATGAGAAAAATGAACATCTTTTTAACTCTGGGGGACTTTTTCTTTCCAGCATTGAGATTCTTTCTCTTTAGCCACAGCACAAAACTATGATTGAGACTGGTTAGCCCTTGATTCATTGTGTAAGTGTGAGTAAATCACTAAATCACATTGAACTTGATTTATTTCTCCTTAGAAACATTATTATTATTAACAATATGCAATATTATATAATAGGTATTATAATCTTATGTATTATTAATATATAATATTGCTGTATAACAATAATGTCATTATTATGTATAATAATATTGGGTCTGCCTTTACTTCCCAAGAATGAGTAAAAAAATAATCATTATTGTGATGGATATTTGAAGTCTCTGATGAAAGGTAATTTATCAAACCCAGATCAAATTATTAGTTCTTATCATGTCTACAAATATTCTTCCTGTTTCTGAGGGCACTATGTCTCCCAAACTTTATTCTATATGAGAAACCACTGCCAACTCCCATGACCTGATTTTTGGAATATGTAACAGCTCTTGCCAAAGCAGTCTGACACAAATGAAGCGTCCTCTAGCCTCAAGTCTTCCTTATTCACACTTTCTCTTTAAAAACATTTCTGATGGATGCCCAAGGCATCTATTTCACAATCTTAATTTCAATTTGCCTCACCCTTAGGTGGGACTCTCTCCTGCTGATTTTGCAAAAGTTCAACTTTTTCTATTTGCAACTACCTAGATTGGAAATGGTGAGAGACTGAGACAGTGTAACTGGCAAAGTGACTCCCCACTGGGAATAACTCAGCTCAGCCTCCCGGTTCTAAGGAAGGCTCACCAGCAACACGGGGAGCAGACACGTCATCTGCAAGTGGGGATTCTCTTCGCTGATTTCTCTTTTGAGAAGATACATAGAGCATAGGTACAGACCAGTGTGGAGCTGTCCTGGAACACCCTTGGAGTGTAACGGGAGAAATAGCCATGCTGCAAAGTACTTTCTAAGACAGTCCTTTAGCCCCACAGACTTAACGTGTGAGACCAGCTTGTTTCTGATCATCCTTTGTAAAACACACAAGAGGAGTGACACATTGTCATTCTCTCACCTGGATATAAACCCACATCATTTACTCAAACTAGATTGATCCTCTTAACACCTCTGCAATGAAGATTGCCTGCTCTCAATTGCAGAACAATTCTTGCAGTTGGTTTCTGGTCTCAGCAGGAAGCATATAAGAAGCTTCATGGCTAAGCCAGAAATTGTCTTATATGCTCTGGCAGCTCATTGGTATGATGTAACTGAATGGCCTGGTTTGATTCTGGTTTGCTTGTATTTACCTGGGTTCCCTGACTCCCTCCCAAGTCCAGGCCTTGTTGCTGTAACTATAGATGCACTCTATCTCAATGAACTTTATTTGTCTCAACTTTTCCTTGGCAATCTGAGCTCTGGCTTCTCATGCTTATTTGTTGTGGCCAATAGTCCCAGTGCAGCAGGAGTGGGAATGCATCATATGTTGAAAGAAAGTGGAAATTGAAGCATTGAAGCCACTCTGATTCCTGTTTGGGTGACTGCCACATCCCTTTCCACCAAAGAGCTCATTGGACATCTCTGGGATATTCAGCCACTCCTGTAAAACAGGCATGTTGTGAATCAAAATAGCATATTTTGCTACTTTGACATAGCTAATACCAGTGGTCTACAGAACTAGCTGATGACTTAAATAAATTAGTTCCTTCCATTTCTAATTTAATTCTGTGAAAAATTCAAACTGAGGTAGTGACATCATATCTTAGCCTAAGAAGAGATTTTTCACCTGAGAAAAATTATGCCTAAGGATTGGATAACTCATTCCAAAATGAAACAGACCATCTGGACTTAAAGTTTTGGTTTTCTGCGCCTTAGTTTTACCTTTTAATAACTTTAAAAACTGAAGAATAAGAAAGAAAAGAAAAAAATCCTTGGGAAAAATGTACTTGGTTTTAATATCATTACTATCAGTATTACCACTGCAATTAAATCCTGTACTCAGTGATATGAATATGTCACTTAACCTTGTTTGTCCTTGACTCAGAAGACTTGGAAGATACAGTGAAATGCCTTTAGTGTTTTTCTAAAGACAAAATTTGCATTCTTTTTCTTTAGGAATGTCTACATTTCCCAGTAGTACTTTGAATTTGACTATATGCACAGATGTGGTTGATGTTGATTTTGAGTGTGTGTAAGCTACATACTAGGCTATGTACATATCATAAAATCAAACATGGCACGACAGGGCTTTAGGAATTGGCCCAAGGGCTTCAGCCAGAAAATGATCTCAAGTCTTCTTTGACATTTAATACTATATATTTAATATATTTTTTGAATTTTAATCACAGTTGAAATTCTCTGAAAGTCTGAATTAGTTATCTTTGATCTTTTTAGTTCAATAGATTAAAAGTCTCAAAGCATTTCTTGTAACAATATAGTTTTTAAAAAGCTTTCTAAAAGTAAAGATTAATGGTGTTTTTCATGATAATAAATGCATTTTAACTGCCAAAACCGAAGCTCAAGAGTGCAATGTAAAGTTGTGCACAATTTTAGGAAGATTTGGGTGTTCTTAGGAGTTGAGGATCAACTGCCCAATTTTAATGACCAATTTTATTTGGCCAATCTTCAGGAAAAAAAAAAGGGTTTTAGAGCCTTTTCTTGCAATCTTTTTCCTGCTTCTCCAATCATCAGATAACACACATGCACGCAGACATACAGACATACACACCCACAAATCAATAAGGAGTCAATGAGAGGTTGTCTTTTCACAACGTGACTGCATGTAACATTTTGAAAAATTTTCAAACTGGACTCAATGCAGTTGAATGCTTGAAGTGTTCAGAGAGATTTAAAGATGTGTACTCCTTCCTGTCATCCCCACATGGTTTAATGGGTGAGGTGAGAGATCGCCTCAAGATTATTTCCAAGCCAAGAACAGAAAAGATGAAGAAAAACAAAATCAAACAAAAATGTTAGGTCTTTTATATGCTAGAGCTTTTGTATATTAGTGATCTAGCATAGCAGGGAGATCCTTTTAAAAAGGAACACACGGGATATTTACTTATATCTATCTATGCATTTATGGATATATACATATAAAGATGATTTGTCTGTCCTAGCTGAAAATGCAATCATTTTATTCTAATTGCGGATCTTGTTGCACAATCTCTCTACATTTAATTTGCTGTTAAGATATATACTATGGCAACCAAAATGCCCGTCAATGATAGACTGGATAAAGAAAATGTGGCACATATACACCATGGAATACTATGCAGCCATAAAAAAGAATGAGTTCATGTCCTTTGCAGGGACATGTATGAAGCTGGAAACCATCATTCTCAGCAAACTGACACAGGAACAGAAATCTGAACACCGCATGTTCTTATTCATAAGTGGGAGTTGAACAATGAGAACACATGGAAAGAGGGAGGGCCTGTGCCACACACCTGGGCCTGTCAGGGTGTAGGGGCTAGGGGAGGGACAGCATTAGGAGAAATACCTAATGTAGATTACTGCATGATGAGTACGGTAAACCACCATGGCCCGAGTATACCTATGTAACAAATCTGCACATTCTGCACATGTATCCCAGAACTTAAAGTATAATAAAAATTATAATAAAATAAAGTATAATGAAAATTATATATATACATCTATATATAGAGATAGCTATATAGATAGATAGATAAATATAAGTGCATTCTCCAGAAGGCAATTGCTTCTCCCCAAAACATGTTCTACTTCTTTTAAAGCCTCTGGTAAAACTTTTATCTAAGCCATCAGATTTAGCAATTTGTAACTGATCTAATCTCTCCACAAAATCCTTGCTTACTGAAATTGCATCCAACAGTTTCTCACTATAAACCTTTCAGCTCACATAAAACTGAATGACAACCTATGTCTTTCCTCTATTTTATTTTCATAGTCTCATGCTGTTTTTCTTTTAACCCCTCCAAATAGATAAGCTTAATCAGAAATCACAAATCATTTCAGCAATTACCAGGTATGGCATTATGAAACAGATAATCAGTTAGAGTTAACATAATAAACACAAAGAACCGCAATATCGGCCATCATCAGATGGAATGTAAGTAATTACAGCATTCTTTTTCATTAATCCTCCAATAGAATATAAGGGTTTCTAAAGGTTTATAGGTGAGTGCCATTATCTGAAAGAGGCTTTCTTTTTATTCCTTTATTATTTAATGCATTCACTCATTCATCAAACATTGATTATTATCTAAGCACCAAATATTATGTAAGTATAGAGGATATAATGTTGAACAAAAATAGGCACATGATTTATAATTGTTTAATTTAAACATAAAATTGTCTCAATAATTAACTATGAGGCTTAATGACAGATGTCTATCACATAAACCTTTTCTGAATAGGCAATTATATTTGGGAAAAAATCTTCTTCTTGTCTCCTCTATTTATTACTGAGTTGTCAAGCATTGTGTTTGATGCAAATTAGGTGCTCAACTAATACATATTTAACGATGAAATTTATGTTTTTATTAATATAAAATCTTTGATCTTTTAGATTTTGAAATTCCACTTATTACAGTTTCTTGAGTCTCATATTGGGCTTGTAATAAAGGTCTTTATTTCATTGTAAACCCAAATTCTGGCCAGTACCTAAACTACTTCACAATAAATACGTCATTATTTCTTGGGCTGCCTAAGTTATATGGATTTTATTATATCTGGATTCTCCATAAATCCCCGCAAATGCCTAACCTAATGGGCAGAAGATATGGCAATTGTGAAATTGGGACCTGAGAATCCAGGTGAATCCTAGTAAATAATATTAATCCCATGAAACTAGGAAATCTTGCTTAATTTAGATGTTATTTGAAGTCTTGTCATACCCTAAAACAATTGGGTTTAAATGCTGGAAAATGAGAGATCAATGTGAGAAGATGAGTAGGTACTCTCCAATTTTTTGTGTCCCATAGTACTTTGCAGAAAAGGCATTTTATGGCTATCTACGGAACAAGTAGTTGATTGACAGGTTGAATCAATTATTTTTTCCTGGGAAAGTAAATAGGAGTACTGAAAAGTGTAAAATCAGTTCTATGTTGAGATTTCCAGATGTGATTTGCAATGTCGTAACTTTAACATGTGACAAGAGAAGATGAGTCTATCTTAGATAGAATCAATATATGATGATTCCCTCCTTTTCTCCTGTTCGACTCAGCTGCAAGAAAACTTGTAGTTCTCCAAGCATGACGAGGCTGGCTTACTTCTGTGCCCCTTTAGTTTTTCCCTGAAGTTGCAGTTCTTTCAGAGCCCTACTTAAGGTAGGATGGATGCCTCCCAGTGGATGGTACATAATGGATAGGTGCAGAGACTTGGTCTCTGTCTCTCTTGCCCTGAAGTTCAAGTTTTTCTGAATTAACCTAAGTCCTCAGAATGCCACTTACTCCTCTGGTTACTGCTCTAAGATTCTGGCCTGGTTATTTCTTAACTAATCTTATGGCTCTATGATGCTTCTGAAGAACATTTATGCCGTTATCCTCAGCAAACTAACACAGGAACAGAAAACCAAACACTGTATGTTCTCACAAGTGGGAGCTGAACAATGAGAACACATGGACACAGGGAGGGAAACAACACACATTGGGGCCTGTTGGGGTGCAGGGGGAGGGAGAGCATTAGGATGAATAGCTGATGCATGCTGGGCTTTGTACCTGGGTGATGGGTTGATAGGGGAGGCAAACCACCAGGGCACACGTTTCCTTATGTAACAAACCTGCACTTCTATCCCAGAAATTAAAATTAAAATTAAATTAAATTAAAAAATTATCTAGTATCCTTTTTAGTTTTCAGTAGGAAGGTTATTGTAAATAACCTAATCTGACTTATTTACAGAAACAGAAGGTGGAATTATCACTAATGTTTTTTTAATTAATGGATTTCTTTTGGATTGTACCATTCTACAACAGCCAGCATGATAATGACCACAAGATACTCTAAGTACAAAAATGCTGCCTTAGAATGGGCTCATGTTCTAAAATTCCTATATCCTCACCTTTTACAAAATGCCCAATAAACTATAGATCTGCAAATTTTCTTTCTATATTTATGGATAATTCCATATATGGAATATGCTAAGATGTTGGGATATAACATTTACACGGTTTTGAATCTTTTATTACCAGTGTTCTGCCTTTTCTGTGAGGTACTAAAAGATTTTGGACAAACGAACCTCCATGATATCAGGTAGATTTTGAGTGTTTAAAGCAAAATCTTCTTTAAATGCTTCCTTCCTCATTCTTTCCATATTTTATGGTACTATTTTTCATTCTGAATTAGCAGCATCTTTGAATTATTCTCATTTCACCAAAGTCATCTGTTATAATGTTGTTATTACTTGATAAAGTACAATGTCATTTAATTAACTCCTCATCTCCTGGAAAAATTTTATGTGATCCCATGTATTTATTCAACCCATACTTAGTGGATGCCTAGTATATGCCAGGCACAATGTTAGACATTGAGAAGTAGATTAGTTGCAGAAAAATTGTTGCACAGTTGTTCTATTTCTACTGTCTCCATTAGAGAATCTTTTTCATTATTTTTGAAAGAACTTTGCAGTGGAATAGCTAATGTGTTATCTTCGGCATGATTTCCTTTTCATGACACTCCCTAATCATTTCCCAATATTGGTAATGTGAGGACATGTGAGTCAATTGTCTTTGAATTCATTTTTAAATGATTCATGGAGATAATCATCTCAACAGGAAAATATGAAGCACTTCTATTTTATTTCTTCATATTAGAGGCCCCTTAAGAATACCTCTACTTAAATAAAATGCACCAGTGTTAATGTTTTCTGGAACATATTTAATCCAGTAGTAGTTTAGTTGACTTATCTCTCATCTCTACGAAATTCAACGTTTTTTCTTATTCTTTAGGACAAAACTTTTACTTGAATACATTATTTCAGGTGTATCAGTTGAAATACAAATAGAGCTGTTGCTATATATGACATTTATAGCATCAAAAATGAGATCCAGTTCTGCGTATGTTGAAAAAACTGATTTGAAAATCAATAGGTTTAGTTGAATATATGGGGACATAATAGGGTCTTGAATGTAGCTATAGTGCTCTACTCCATATTATCTTATAATTCTGAAGTTACACATCCTTCTCAAGATGTAAGAACAATGTAGTATGTACTGAATATTTATATGAGAGCACACTAACTTTGTATGTTCTTTAAAGTCTACTCTTGGAATTTTTTTCTACATTGAAATTTAAGGCTTGATTAGTGCATAGAAAGTATACATCTAGGAACATTATGCTTATTTCTACCAAATATAAAGTTTCATTATTTTTTGAAATAAAGAATTACTTATTTTAAACTCTTGGAGAAATGGGATGAGCAAAATTTTAAAAGTGATCATTATTCTTGAAACTTCCTATGTTAACCCAAATTTAGAACTAAGAAATATACACTTTAATAGCTTATCCCCGTAAGAAATTTCTCTACAAATTATAGTTTGCATCTCATAAGATCATGACATTAAGCTTGAAACTTAACAATTCGACATCATTTTTCATACTTAAAACACCTTGGAAAAGCATTAACTAATTAATCAAATTAGATAACAATTCTGTTATGAACTGAACATTATATTGAATCATTTGCTGCAGAATATCAAGATGGCATATGTACGGATGTCACTTTTGAAGTAATGATTATAGCCATGTGCAGTAAAGTATTTATTACCTTATCTAATTAATACACATTTTGGCATGTCAGGGTTTGTGGGTAATTATAGTTTTCTATTGCGGTAATAATTTGTATGATTTATGAAGCCTATGAAACAACAATGTGAGCCAAAAAGCTGTCTGGAATAATTACAGTTAAGCAGCGTGATCAACAGGTATGCCCAGCCAAGAGAACACAGCCCTGGGG
This sequence comes from Macaca thibetana thibetana, assembly GCF_024542745.1. Lineage (NCBI taxonomy): Eukaryota > Metazoa > Chordata > Mammalia > Primates > Cercopithecidae > Macaca > Macaca thibetana. The sequence goes on from NC_065586.1 coordinate 8,822,003, forward strand.
ATAAGATCCTCAAACAAACAGAAGCGACTGGAGCTGTTCACTTCTCAGCCTGCTTTTTCTCACCTGAAAAAAAAAGGCCCACCCACCGTTCTCAGCTGTATTAACAAAGCACTGATTGCTTAAGTCTAGGTGGTTATTTTCCAAAGGTTCGTGTGCTAATGTGGAGGACTTCATTAAAAAAAAAAATCATGGATCATGTAAATTTTCAGTTATTTCAAGGAAGACTGAATGTCGACACATTTAATTTGTTTAAGAATGGCAATCCCTTCTGTGGCTACCAAAAACTCTTACCTAGAATCTGAATTTATTCTACTCCAGTTGGTGATAGAACACTCTTCGCCGTGCCATGCTGACCATTCCAACAGGCTCTGAGTCTGGCTCCCTTACGGAAGCAAGATACCTATAGTCATTGTCCTAGTGGAATGTAGAATAAAGTTTGTCTCACAAGAATTTTGCTCATGTAAAGGAACTGACTATCCAGAAACTTAAGAGTTGTTTATATAATTATAATTATATAAATGTCCACATTTATATAATAAATTTCAGGAAGTTGGTGAGTTGTAGGAGATTTACAGGTTATTCTTTATTGGACATTGGTTTTGCTTTGCTGAGTCTACTTTGACCTTCCCATCAGTCATTTTGTTTTGCTTCATATGAATATCCTCAAGGTATATAATGTTTTAATTGGCTTTCAGCACATACACTGAAGCAGAAGATCGTATCTCACGGAAAGAAGCAGCTGTAAATTTCTGTGAACTGTTCTCAATATGAGGGGAGTTCTTAAATTAGTTTGATCTTTCTCAGAAAGACTAACACATCTATATCTTGCAGGAGTATATTGAATTTTTAGTTATCAACTCCAGGTAGAGCCAGGTTCTTACTGTCTTTTTATACTGGAAGACTAAAAGATAACATCAAATAATACTGACCATTGAAAGCAGTGTCATAGGATACTCCACTTTAAAATTAATGCTATATTGTAGAGTCAGCAATCCGTAGACTGATAGCCACTTTTGTATAAGTTGGAAAGTTACACTGCATAAGAAGGGCAACAGCTCCACAAGTGGTCTGGAATGGAAATCAGGAATTTCTCTTGACACATAACTAAGCAGTTGCCTTTACTGACCCCAAATTTATCAAGGACTCGTTTTATGGTGAGTCAAGGCAAAGAGAGGAACAGATGAGATAGATCAAGGATGCGAATTGGGGCCTAGAGAATCTGTAACACATGCCAATCTCAACCCTCGGTGATAAATTGTCTTTGAACCGTCAAGCCTTCTCTCACAATGGGTTAATCATCATCTAAAATGAAAATCCCTCTCTTTGACTTGCAAAATATTTGTTAGAGGAAAAAAGGTGGAATAAACACACACACACACACACACACACACACACACACACACAAAAAAATAGTGAAGAAAATTTTTTTCATTCCAAGCAAGAAGCTACTTTTGGTAGAAAATGTGTCATTTTGGGGAGAAGTAAAACATTAGAGAAGGATATCCTTACTATTTGAATCCTAAAGTTACATTTAGGCTATTTCTATTTTACTAGGCACAGAAAAAGTTCAGGTCAAATGGTACTTCTAGGAGGAAACAACGTTTGTGCTTTTAAATGTTTTAAGTAGAATTTTAGAGACAGATATTTGAGTAATTAAATCCATTCTGCCCCTGGGCTTAGCATGCAGGCAACATCCAAAATACCCATTCCCTTGCCTCCTCCTCTCTGTTCTAACACGGCAGCTTGTCCCCTTCTCCCACCCACAGAGGCAGACACACATGCTTCCTGTAGCTTCCTGTAAATGACAATGGCCCCAGTAGGTTAAAACCCCTCCAAGAAAACAAACAAACAAAAAAGGTAAAATAAAGTTCAGAAATCCAAAGGTCAAAGAGTAGACTGAAACCAAAAGCTATGTCAGGATATTAAGGGGAGGTAAAAACAGGGTGAAAACATACTGCTAATCTCCATGATTACAACTTCATTTTACAGTTTGCTGCTCATCATGGATGAGGACAAACAGTTTGGTGAAACTGAGGTTGGAATTATATATGTGTAGCATGGAGGCATATATGCATATATATGCGCACACACACATATAAACAAATATGCTGTTGCACATTTAATCTTGTATGAGCTTTTATGTATAGCTTATGCATAAAAACTAAGATTATGCATTAAAAACATTTTATATTTTCTACAGTTTTTGCTGTCATTTCCAGGCATCACTCATGTCTTTTCCTTTTTTGGTAACTGTAAGCTTATTGATTAACTTCTATTTCTTTAATATTTGCCACTTACCAAAATTGATGCTGTTATTCAAAGGATGTATTTTATGAAAATTTCAATTAAGGCTATGTATGTATAGTAATTTGCTTTTTCAAATTATGGGTGTCCTTACAAAATTGATTTATTAACCATATACCTTATTTTATTTTAAAGTTTAACCATATGCTTTAAAATAAAATAAGGTGTATGGTTAATAAATACAGTTTATTTATTTATTTATTTATTTTTGAGACAGGGTCTCACTTTGTCACCCAGGCTGGAGTGCAGTGGTACAATCTTGAATCACCGCAACCTCGGCCTAATGGGCTCAAGTGAGCCTCCCAGCTCAGCCCCCTGAGTAGCTGAGACTACAGGCACATCCCACCAAATCCCAGTAATTTCTTCTGTATTTTTTGTAGAGACGGGGTTTCCCCATGTTGCCCAGGCTGGTCTCAAACTCCTGGGTTCAAGCGATCAGCCCACCTGAGCCTCCCAAAGGGCTGCGATTACAGGTGTGATATTTATCATAGACTTTAAAAATATTAAAGTCACTGCTATTAAAAATATGAAGCTGTTAATGTTATTTCCCAGAATCATTTACACGTGGACAAGTCGCGTTCACCTTGTCCAGTTATTTTTTTCCACCGCTAGTTTCTTGTTTAATTGCATTATCTGGTAATGTCGTTATATGAATGTACTCTTGCCAAAGGCGCTAACAAAGCTGAAAATGAACACGGTTTATACCTGGTGGCTGTAGTCAACAGGCTCTGTGTTCTTCATTAAACGGTGACCAAACTGGAGGTGTTACTGGGAATTATACTGCCTCTTCTTTCCAGGAACTGTCTTCTTTCACCTCAAGAGGCAAAGGCTCTGTTTCATTTTGTTTTGCTCTCAATAGCTTCTCTCACAGGGAATAAAAACACTAAAATCTTGTGTATCTTTAGGCATTTTTTTTTTCAATTTTCCAGAAAATTATTCTCTGAAGAGTAGTTTCCTTGCTTTGAAGAGGCAACTCTTTCGACGTTAACTCTTTTCATTACTCACTTTTTGGCAGTGACCCCCCTAAAACAAGAAAAAAGATGAAGATGAACAACCTGAACTGGACTCCTGCCAAGTTCGCAAATCGATTTTGCAAGTGAGATAATGACGCATCGCCAGAAGCATTGTAGACTATTGACCTTACGTTTCTTTATTTTTTATATTTTGATACAGGGTCTTGCTCTGTCACCCAGGTGGAGTGCAGTGATGCAATCATAGCTCACCTCAGCCTCCCAAGCCCAAGTGATCCTCCCACCTCAGTCACCCGTGTGGCTGGGACCACAGGTGCCACCACTACACCCTGCTTAATATCTTTTTAAATTTTTTTTTTTTGTACAGATAGAGTCTCACCATATTGCCTAGGCTGATAGAGCATTTTTTAATTTTATATTTTCTATCAGTTGGGGACGGCGATGAGGTCTGATTTGATTCTTTCTGAATTTCAGTAGCTTTATCATCTACATGTGTCTTCACAGTGTGTTTTTAGAGTTTGCTTTAAAATTCTTCTTGAGGTATGTTTTCTACCTCCTGACCGTAGAAGTGAAACAGCTAGATTGCAAGTCATTAAATGTATCCAATAATTTTGATTCTTTAAAGCTCTTACTCAATTTTACTCTATGTACTGCAATTAAATTCATCTGATAATCCTCATACATTGCTGATTTACCAAATTAAATAAATGATCTCACTGAGATGTGTTATATTTGTTTGCTGCCAAATTCATGCAGAGTGCTTCTATATCATTTAATATTGAAGGGTGCTTCAACATGGATGGTAAAGTGGATAATCATGGTGATCGGACAATTCAAAGGTATTAAAACACCTGTTCCACAATAATTTGAATCTGTTCCATCAAACTTTTGTTTGGGAATTTAAAACTACTTAATTATATGGTTAAATAAAATACACTTTTATCTTTCTTTAGTGTATGATAGACTAAGTAATATTAGAAGTTGGGTACAGTAAATCTTGGAAAAACACCATTTAAAGTAAAATATAGTAAGATTTTAAAATGTTAAGATTTTAAAATGTTAAGATTTTAAACAATGGTCCAACCACATTAGAAAGCAGCTTAGAAATTTCTTAAACAGACTTACAGTCTATACTAGCCCCGTAAGTCCTAGATATTTACTCAAAAGAAATGAAAGTATATTTCTAAACAAAGACTTGTGCATAAATATTTATGGAAGTTTTATTTGTAATAGCTAAAACTGGAAACAAACTAATTGTCCATCAACAGATGATGCACAAATAGTTGAATACTGTTTAGTGATAAAAAGAATGAATTATTATTATATACAACACTGAAGAATCTCAAAATGATTATATTGAGTGAAAGAAAATGCAAACTAATTTGTAATGATGGGAAGCAGATCAGTGGTTGCCTGGGGGTGGGGTAGGAAGTAGTGGGAAGAGAGTTTACAAAGGGGCAGGAGGAAATTTTGGGGTGATAAGTACATTCAATACATAATTTTGGTGATAGTTATATGGATGTATACATATTTCAAAACATCTAATTGTATGCTTTACACATTGACAGCTTTTTGCATGTTAATTTTACTTCAATAAAGTTAGTTTTAAAAGGTAAACAATGGGTTTCTACCTAAAGGAAATAATTATATAAAAAAGATACCTGCACTTAGACATGTATTGCAGCACAATTCACAATAGCAAAGATGCAGAATCAACCTAAGTGTCCATTAACAGGTGATTGGATAAAGAAAATGTAAATACACACCACGGAATAATTTTAGCCATGAAAAAGAATGAAATGATGTCTTTTGCAGCAACATGGATGGAACCATAGGCCATTATCTTAAGTAAAATAACTCAGAAACAGAAAGTCAAACACTCCGTATTCTCACTTATCAGTGAGAGCTAAATAATGCATACACATGGACACAGAGAGTGGAATTATAGACATAGAAGACTCAGATGAGTGGGAGAGTAGGAGCAGTATGAGGGATAACTGCAAAACAGGTGTTGCATATGTTATTCGAGTGATGGTTACACTAGATGCCCCGACTTCACCAGCAATATATCCATGTAACAAAACTGCACTTGCACCCCTAAACTTATACAGATTTTATAAGGTAAACAGAAAGAACACTATATACCACCTATATCCTTGTATCAATAAGCAAGTTTGGGAGAAATTGAGATGAGAAGACCCGTCATGACTGTGAAACGGGAGAGTTGATGCCTTCTTTAATGCCAAAATTGTCTGAAGATTTCTCATTGCAACCCCTCCTTCATCACGGCAAAGGGTACGGGGAGGGCAAAGGCACTCAAATTCTGAGAAATACTCTTATAGGGGAGCACAGGGATAAGATCCAAAATTCCACTTGTGTTGATCTTGTAGGTTCAACCATTCACTTATTCACTCATTCATGCAACCAAGTGTTTGTCAGGTGCCAACGGTGGGCCAAATATTGTATTCTCATTAGGGCTAGAAATGAAATGAAAACAGATGCCTTCCTCATGGCGCTTATGTTATAGATAAGGGAGAAAGATATTATCAAGTACTCAAATAAATTCATGGGTACAACTGTACCAAAAGTTTTTCAGGAGAGCTTCAGCATGATGTGAACGCCTATATTTAGTGATTCTACCTAGTTAGGAAGAACTCAGAACCAGTCAGGATGGGGAGCTCAGGAAGCATCAGTTATATTTTTATATAAAATGCATGTACTGAATCTTATACATGATATACAATATAACATAGCATATTATTATTACTTAGCATCATTGTCTGCTTAAATACAGAAAATCAAATGCAGAGAGATAGAGGAAACTAACATTTGTATCTGGCAATGTAGCCTGATATGGTTTGGCTGTGTCCCTACTCAAATCTCATCTTAAATTGTAATAATCCCCACATGTCAAGGGTGGGGCCAGGTGGAGATAATTGAACCATGGGGACACTTTCCCCTGTACTGTTCTTGTGGTAGTGAATAAGTGTCATGAGATCTGATGGTTTTATAAATGGGAGTTCCCCTACACAAGTTCTTTCCTGCCTGCTGCCATATAAGATGTAACTTTGCTTCTCATTCACCTTTTGCCATGATTGTGAGGCCTCTCTAGCCATGTGGAACTATGAGTCCATAGTTCTTTTATAAATTATGCAGTCTCAGGTACGTCTTTATCAGTAGCATGAGGACAGACTAATACATAGTCTATTAGTTATGAGTGGACTTTGAAGCAAGTCTCTCTCTCTGTGTGTGCTTTCTTCTGTTTTGTTTCATTTTGTTTTGTTTTTTGAGACAGGGTCTGACTCTGTCACCCAGACTGGGGTGCAGTGGCATGATCATGGCTCACTGCAGCCTCAACCTTCTGGGGTCAAGCAATTATCCCACCTCAGCCTCCCAAGTAGCTAGGACTACAAAACTGTGCCACCACTCCTGGCTAGCTTTTGTGCTTTTTGTAGAGACAGGGTTTCGCCATGTTGCCCAGGCTGGTCTTGAACTCCTGGGCTCAAGCAACCTGCCTGCCTTGGTCTCCCAAAGTGCTGGGATTACAAGTATGAGCCAATGAGCCTGACTGAACCCAGTTTCTTTGTGTTTAATTTCCAGATCTGCAGTTTGTTAGTTATGGACCTTAGGAGAATCTCATTACTCTGTTAAGTCTTAGTTACTTCATGTGTAAAAGAATAATAGAATGAATAAGGTCTTAGGGATTAAATAAGAGAATGCATAGTAACATTGAATAGACACTAGTCATTATTATTACTACTATGATAAAGATAATTTGTTATTTGTTCCCATGACATGTTTCATGCTTGCTCTAGTCACGGACTCAGGCATATACAAAAATTAAAGAATAAAACAAAACAAAAAATTGCCATGACTGAGGCTGTTGGCAGTTGCATCTCAAGCAGTAGTTTGTAGTTTTAGAAAAGGAACAGACATCCATAAATAATGTGAAGGAGAAGTCTGAATTCAGTTGTTGTGGTGGAAGACAAAGGTTGCAGGACAAGTCAATCATGCAATTTCTTGACCCTATTGTTATCTTGTGTGTCGGAAGAGGTATTTCTCATGGGACAGTCGTAAGAGTGATATGGTTTCCAAGTCACCATAAATGCCCGAGAATATGTCCTCAATCCACATGTTTATAGATAAAAGGAATTAAGTGCAATACTGATAGGATGGAGAAAATAAGAAATTTACTTTTTATCTAGGCTGTCATGTATTATTTCTTCCTTCATAACCTGGATTATGTTTCCTAATATTGACAACGTTTTTCTATGTCTCATGTTCATTCATTTATTCCTTCATTCACCAAGTATTTTAAGGGCCTATTATGCACCAGGCCCTATTCTAGAAGCTGGTCTATATGGAGCGTATCTTCTCATAAGGTATTGTATGATTGACTATGCTCTAATATAGATTTTGGAGACCAGTTAATCATTTAATTTCAATTTTACATAAACATTTATTCTAACTCTATTCTCTTCCAGACACTATGTTCAGGGTGCAAAAGGAACTAGACAAGATTGTCTTGAGCCTTGTGGAGATAATTTAGTGAGAAAGCCACATTGGACAGGCAATGACAAGTGACAACTGTGTGATGAATGCACCACAGTTGCAAGGACAGGATGCTGTGGGAATGTACAGCCGGAGGAGTTCCCTGATCTTTGAGGTCAGAAATATGCTCACTGGTGAAGGGAATTTACTCTGAGAAATGGCTTTAAAAATGAAACCAATGCTTGAACAATAGCTAGCTCCATACCTGACTCACACTGAATACTTTCCGATCTTGTTCCCCTTGCTTCCGTTGCCTGTAATGTTTGCGAACATCATTTTCTACAGTAAGAGATCTCAGGTTGCTTTCTATGGTGAGCACAACATCATATTCACCGTCCTGTTTTATTCCTTATAGCATCTGGTTCCATATAAGTTTATTCTTATTACTGTTTAATAACGGTGATGATAGCAAAGGTGGAATAACTCATACTCCAAAGTGTTGATCAAGGATCTCAGTGAATAAGTGAGAAACGCTGTATTTAATTAGAGTTATTTTTCCAAGTAATTTTGAATATATGATCTTTCCTTTTATGGCTTATTATGTAAATGTTTAAACCTATGGTAGAATATGTACATGTTTATACACATACACACACACACATATATGCATATATATATGTGTGTGTGTGTGTGTATATATATATGCGTACAATTCATGGCAATTTTTTTCTTTTTTTGAGACAGAGCCTTGCTCTATCTCCCAGGCTGGAACGAGGTAGTGTGATCTCAGCTCACTGCAACCTCCGCCTCCTGGGTTGAAGTGATGCTCATGCCTTAGCCTCCTGAGTAGCTGAGATTACAGGCGCCTGCCACCATATGTAAAGAATGCTGAATCAGATTATTTCAACTACATCAATAAATAATATTTAATTACTATTATTATCCTTTGTGCCTATGAGAATTTTTTATCTTTGAATAACTAAAATACTTGCAAATCAAGCAAGGGTTTTGCTTATTCCAGAAACACCTTGAAATTGCATCACTCCTCTTCTTGTTATTGTAGAAATTTTTACTTTTAAATATTAAAGAAAAATCTATTTTTCCCTAGATGGCATTGTTTTATGTACCTTATAGCAAGAGTTAATATTTCTCTAAAGAAATGACAGGTCACACTTCATAACGAAAACCAATTTTTAAAAAATTCTTGATGTGTTGTAGTTTTAAAAGGAATATTTAAAACCAAGTATTATAAGAAATTCAAAATAGAGTTTGCATACGGATAGGCTAAGATACAAATTTAAGAATAATAACATATTTACTAAATGTATTACTATCACTAGGCATTGTTGTAGGATTTTTCCATCTATTAATATGTATAATCCTCACTGCAACCTTATAAATGCTGACCCATTTTACTTGTGAGGAACTTGAGTTCTGATTGGTTATGAAACTTACTCCAGGTAATACAACTAGTAAATAAAGGCACCGAGATTTCAACCTCTCAGTCTGGCTCCAGAGCCCATGCTCTTAATCTGTCTGCAAAAAAAAAATGTAACCTTAAAGCTTTCATTTCTCTAATAGGTAGGAGCCACTGCTATGGTGAGGTTCAAGGAATTTATTCCTAAGCAGGCAACAAGAACAGGGACTATCCCGTACAAATAGGAGATGACAGCTCCTTTAAACATGATCTACTAAAGTCTCAGGGGTATTTTTAGATGGGACCCAGTGGGTTCACACCGATGGGTTAGATTTTTAAAATTACAATGCATTTTGTTTAGAAGAGGGATTAAAGCATTTGCCAAAATGATTTGTGTTGACAAAATGGCTTAGTACTTTTGGCAGATTTATTTTGGAGAATGGAATAAATTAAGGTGTCTAGCAAAAGATGTGCTACAGCCACTGAAACAATTTCAAGTATTTCAGAAACTCTATTTTTATTCACTTTGCAAAATGTGCTTAGCTGAACTGCCAGGCCCTGTTACATTTCCATTTCTAAGCAATTAATTAAAATCCCAAATCAGTTTTTTCTTGATCATGCCAGCAGGAGTCGGTTACCATGGAAATAGGAAGATCAGTAGTATTTGGAAAAGAGAGGAAAAAAATGGCTTGCGTTGGTCTTTTATTGCAGAAACATAAGTGACGGTCTAGAGTAGCTTATTGGCGCAGCCATGGGAAGCTCTGCCCCCAACAGCAAGTGTGGCAGCAACAATTGGAAATTACTGACAGTCCTGAAGATTACATTTTGCCCCCTAGGGATATCATTGGGCCAGTTGAAAAAATCATTAACTCGGCTTTTTCATGTCTTCTATCTATAGGTTAAACCCCCAAATGTAATTGATTACAGAGTATTCTGTTGTGGCTAAGCAGGATTTCAAATCAATAATTGGTTATATTTTGCAAAGAGCCATCAAAAACCATTTACGATTTTTTTTTCTTATGTCGAGCCAATATGCTTTAGCTATAAAGCCCATTTCCAGACAATAGTGCAAACTAAGAATGACCATGATTGAAGCCATACTTATTTACACTTTAAAAAATGAAAGCTTATAGGATATCTTCATCTTGCTAATTCAGTAGTGTTACCCTACAGACAGTACTTTAAGAAGGAAAGTGTAATAAATACTAACATGCCTATATTAAAACAAATGACGATTGTACTGAAAAAAATAGAAACCTTGTTAAAGACATGATTATAATGATATAGGTGAAAATGATAATAACGTCTAACATTTGTTAAGGTTTCTATGCCAGGCATGTTCCTGATGTTTTGAAAGTATAAACTCGGTGTTTCTCAACACCATGAGGAATACCCTAATATGCATAGATGCTGTGATTGTTTTGAATTGTTGAAAGTTTTCTGTGAGGATAGATTCTGTGCTTTCATGTGTCGCTCATTAAGTTGTCTGTGAAAGAAGATGAGTAACAGCGTTGCACTATGCATAAGGTTATTCAGGTCCTACACAAAAACTTCTGTGTGAATTAGCCAGTGCTTTACTGAAAATCAATGTGAAAACATCCAGATATTAGGAAGAAAGAGGAAGCAAATTAGGACTTCATGTATCACTCCAGCATGAAACTCCAATGGGGAAATTAGTCTAAAATCATCCAAGAGAAGCTCCAGTCTGTATATAATGACAATAACTAGGAAAATGGGAATTTTTCACTAAAGATTTTCCTTATTGCTATACTCAGTTGATATAATGTTAGCATTTGCATCTATTAAACATTATTAGGTTTTCCTCATGTGAAAGTCCTCAAGGCATATCCACATGTCTTAGCCTATAAATATTTTATGGTGATAATTATTTAAGATGAGTGGCAGTATTTTTTTAGTCAATTTTTGGAAGAAAATAATAAAGCTACAGATTCCTCCAGTTTACTGTAAGATGAATAAAAAGTTCCCGGCCACTGAGTCACCTTTGGCAGCACAAATCATATAGGTGTTTAGAATCCTGGTGCCATATCACACACTATGTGGCAAAAAGGTTGTTAGCTTTGTGAATCATACCATCTTTCCAGTTAGTTCTAGCTAGGCAGCTAGAATGAATTTCGAAACGTATATACACAGTAGAAAAAGTGACATGGTGTGCTAATATCTGTTGTTATTCAATGCCATTCCTGTCAATCTAAGCTCTCCCTATATATTTGTCTGGAAGCCTGAATCAATATTCCACAGCTTTCCTTGCCTGTAGGATTCTGGTTTAGATTTCCTATTATACTCTTTTAAATCCAACATAATTATCAAGTGCATACTAAATGATTAGCACTGCACTATTCAGTATGGGGAAATCAAAAAAGAATGAAACCCAGTTGTTGATTTCAAGGGACGTAAAACCTTATAATACTCCTTATAACACATAACGTCATGATCTGAATGCATTAAAAACTTAGGAATTCTTGTTACACTGATCTCACAATGATGGTCCCATAAACTCTAGCTTCTACTACCCTGTAGACCTGCACTGTTCAATATGGCAGCCACCGGCCACCTGTGCTAGTGGACATATGAAAGGTGGCTAGACTCAACTGACGGTGCTATAAGTATAAAACACACAATGATAGATTATAGAAGGATGGTTCCCAGAGGCTAGATAAACAGAATATGTAGATCAACATCTAATTAATTCATTTGGCAGTATCCTCTGAGTCCATGTCATGTTCCAGCTACAATACTAGGTATTGGGGAATAAAAATGTATGCGGGATATATGGTGCATTAGTCTGTTTTCATGCTGCTGATAAAGACATACCTGAGACTGGGAAATTTATAAAGAAAAAGAGGTTTAATGGACTCACAGTTCCACGGGGTTGAGGAGGCCTCACAATCATGGCAGAAGGTGAAAGGCATGTCTTACATGGTGGCAGGCAAGAGAGAATGAGAACCAAGTAAAGGGAAAGCCTCTTATCAAGCCATCAGATCTCACGAGACTTACTCATTACTACGAGAACAGTATGGGGGAAACCGTCTCCATGATTCAGTGATCTCCCGCTGGTACCCTCCCACAACACATGGGAATTATGGGAGCTACAATTCAAGATGAGATTGGGTGGGGATGCAGCCAAACCGTATCATATGGTAAATTCTACATATACAGTAATTATTATATAGTATTTGATAACCACCGTTATTAAGCATATAATTTCTGATGCCTGGCTAATTGGCTTTAAATTCTTACTCTCTTGCTTATTTTGGAAACTCATCTCCTAAGACAGATTCTCAACAAACCATGCTTCTTAGTACACACTCTCTGTCCTGTTAGCAAAGGAGACTGGCTCTGGGCAATAAAAAATGATAGTGACGTCTTGGGCTAGGTCATAAAAGTCTTGCAGCTTCCACCTGGGACTTCTTGGGACGTTTTCTCTGGGAAATCCAGGTATCTCTAACATGGTCAATCACTATGACACTGCCTTGCTGTGTGGAAGCCTGGACTTAGCCAAATGGAAAGCCACACAGAGAGATGTGTCTACCAAGGCCCCAGCTGTGCTAACCAACCCAGCGGAAACCCCTGACATGTGAGGGAAGCAGCCAGCATCTCTGTCCATCCCAATTAGGCCTTCAGCTGACTCAAGTTCTGGAGTGATAGGACTACAGTCACAGGAAAGAGCCTCTTAGTCGGGTCAGTTCAATCCACCTCTTAGTCGGGTCAGGTCAATCCACACAATAGCATGGGAGAATTATAAATTATTGTTTTATGCAATCACATTTTGGGGGTGATTTATGGGATAGGAATAGACCCTTAGAACACTTAGACACTGTGTGAGTGTAACGAAGTTAATTTCCATTTACCTCATTTACTTTATTGAGAAGATGGGGACAGTCTATATCTCCTAGGCTTGTGGTGCCTGGACTTTAATAAGGCCTTAGCTTTTACTACCCTGTAGACCTGCACTGTTCAATATGGCAGCCACCGGCCACCTGTGCTAGTGGACATATGAAAGCTGGCTAGTCTCAGCTGAGGGTGCTATAAGTATAAAATACACAATGATAGATTATAGAAGGATGGCTCCCAGAGGCTAGAAAGGGCAGTAGGGGGTGGCAGGAAGGTAGGGATGGTTAATGGGTACAAAATATTGTTAGAAAGAATGAACAATACCTGGTATTTGATATTATCATAGAGTGACTATTCTAAGAATAATTTAATTGTATGTTTTAAAATAACCTAAAGGAATATAATTGGGTGGTTTGTAACACCAAGGATAAACATGTAAAGGGATGGTTACTCCATTTTCCATGATATGATTATTACGCATTGCATGCCTCTATCAAAATATCTCATGTACCCCATCAATATATACAACTACTATGTACCCACAGAAATTAAAAGTAAAATGTTTTAAAAAACACGAGAACAAACAAAATATACAATGAATTTACATAGTGTGAAAAAAAGAGTGTAAAATATTGCATTAAAAATTTTTAATTGTGTTTACATATTAAAATTATAGTACCTTAAATATAGCAAGTTAAATACAGCATTTTAGTACAATCCTTCGTTTTCCTCCTTGAAATGCTCTCACTAGGCAAATTTAAAACTACAAACCTGGCTTGCATGTGTGGTCTCATTTTATTTCCGTTGCACTGCTTCAGGATAACGATAGCATTAGAGCAAGACTTTGTGCCTCTAAAAACTTAGTGCCTCTGAAAGCATCTGCCATATAGAAGGTGCAGAATATATATACATATATCATATATATATATACACACATTTTAGGTATATATATTTATGTGGTGCATGAGATATTTTGATACAGACATACAATGTGTAATGATCAAATCAGGGTAAATGGGATCTCCATTCCCTCAAGCATTTATCCTTTGTCTTACAAACCATCCAATTACACACTTTTAGTTAGTTAAACATGTACAATTAAATTATCATTGACTTTGAATATCCTGCTTTGCTACCAAATCCTAGATCTTATTCATTCTTCTAAATTATTTTTTATCCTAACCATACCCACTCCTCCAACCCCCACTATCCTTTCCAGCCCCTTGTAACTGTCATTCTACTCTCTATCCCCATGAGTCCAATTCTTTTAACTTTTAGCTCCCACAAATACATGCGAACACGTGGCTTATTTCATGTAACATAATGACCTCCATTTTCATCCGTGTTGTTGCAAATGACAGGGTTTCATTCTTTTTATGGCTGAATAGTACTCCACTGTGTCTAAGTACCACATTTTCTTAATCGATTCGTCTGTTGATGGGCACTTAGCTTGCTTCCAAATCTTGGCTACTGTGAATAGTGTTGCAACAAACTAGGGAGTATAGATATCTCTTTGATGTACGGATTTCCTGTCTTTTGGGTATGTACCTAGCATTGACAAAATAAACATTTGTTGAATAAATGAACAATGCTTGTCTACTTCCAAATTAGGTTTTTCTCGTATTAGTAATGTTTCCCTTCTTAAATACTTTTGTGTGATGAGCCCATACGCATTGAGTCTACTCATAGATAATCCATGATTATTTGATAATTCCCAGGATATAAATCTATTTGCAAATGCTAAATTAAAAAAGAATTTGAGATGGAGTCTTGCTCTGTTGCCCAGGCTGAAGTGCAATGGTGCAATCTTGGCTCACTGCAACCTCTGCCTCCCGGGTTCAAGCAATTCTCCTGCCTCACCTCCCAAGTAGCTGGAGGTACAGGCGCACACTACCATGCCCCGCTGATTTTTTGTGTTTTTAGTAGAGACAGGGTTTCACCATGTAGGCCAGGCTAGTCTCAAACTCCTGACCTCAGGTGATCCACCCACCTTGGCCTCCCAAAGTGCTGGGATTACAGGCGTGAGTCAACGTGCCTGGCTGATTTTTAAAAAGATTTTAAGGTCATCCAATTACCCTTTCACAGAAGTATATTAAGGTAAGTTCCATGTTCACATAGTATATATGCATGTAAAACTTGCATGAATTTCTCAAAAGTCTTGGTCGGATTTGTTTAAGTTTGGGAAACTTGCTGAATAAAGACATGTTTGCATCCTTTGCAAGGCCTTTAATGTAACTCAGATAGGGTCATGTGGGGCAAAACTTCAGTGAAGTAAAAGTCAAGCAGTTATTTGTGTGTACCACATGTTTTCCCCATGAAATACTGTAGTGCAATTGCTCAGCCTCCCTCCTGAGGCACGATGCCATATATGTTGAAAAATAGAAATGAGTGTTTTGTTACCTATTTACACATCTCTTGTGTCCTTTGTAGGTGATATACAAATTTTTTATTGCAATCAACAACATCAAGTTAATTTAAACCCAGAGTAGCTTTTTAGGAAGGGGATGCAGTAGATACAGGAACACTTAATGGCATTATAGGAATAGATTAAACCACCAGGATCTGGGCAGGTGGATATAAATGTGGCTCTGAAGAGGGATTGGAATCACACCTTCAAGTACCCATCCTGGCTCTGTCTCTCCAGCTTGGTCCAAGCTGATGCTTCTGTTTTCACAGAAACATTATTATTATTAACAATATATAACATTATGTAATAAAGATATTATAATACTATATATTATTAGTATATAATATTGCTGTATAACAATGTTGTTGTTATTATATATCATAATATTGAGTCTTCCTTTACTTCCCAAGAATATTGTGAGTAAAAAAATATCATTATTATGATGAATATTTGAACTCTTTGACGAAAGGTAATTTATCAAGCCCAGATCAAGCTATTAGTTCTAATTACATCTATAAATATTCTTCCTGTTTCTGAGCGGACTATATCTCCCAAACTTTATTCTATATTAGACACCACTGCCAACTCCCATGACCTGATTTTTGGAATATGTAACAGCTCTTGCCAAAGGAGTGTGACGCAAATGAGGCGTCCTTTAGCCTCAAGTCTTCCTTATTCACACTTTCTCTTTAAAAACATTTCTGATGGATGCCCAAGGCATCTATTTCACAATCTTAATTTCAATTTGCCTCACCCTTAGATGAGGCCAGAATAGGGGCCAGCATTCTATGGGGATCATAGCTTCAGATTTCCTGTTAGAGAGAAAAAGTTCACTCCTTTACGTGCAATTTGAAAAATCCTGGAAAATAAGCTGGCTTGAATTATGCATCTATCACTGGATCATCATGGTGGACCAGGATACCACCATTCCCACAATAAGCACTTTATTCAAAGGACCAGGGCTGAAGTAGTTCCTGAAATATGGAGTGCAACTTGGGGAAAGGAAAGGAACAAGAGGTGGTTAGACAAAACATGACAAGTCCACTGTAGTATGCATTAACGACCTAATCACTCGATTTTATATTTTAAAGTACGGTGGAGGATGATATTATGGCCTAGACATAAATTCTTCCCAATTGTAACAGTTTAATAGTGGAAAAGTGGCTCTACTCCTTTTACAGAGAAACACATTTTTTTAATTGAAATGCTTGCATTTTAATATCCTATTTAATTTTGGATATTTACCAATGAGGAAGAGAAGCAAGGATGTTTTCTGTTCCTGACATTGGGTTTAGCAGGGCAGGAATAATGTTATCTATTAATGAGCAGAGATGTTAGCTGAAGAGGTCTGGCTATGTTCCAGTTTGGTTAATTAAATCCTACCTGCTTAAATTCTGTCTTTATTTTCAAATGAATATTCACTGTTATTTCTCATTTGAAAAATTGTTTCATGTTACGAGTTTTGGACCAGTAGCTTATTTGTGAGGCAAAGAATTTTAGTTTGCTTTGAGTTCAAAATATCCTAGTTGCTGTTTAATATTATATTCTTTTTTCCATTATTATATTATTTTTGTGTTGACTTTCACATGCTTTTCTTATGACTATAATAACAGAATGATACATTGTTTAACAATGACAGCATAACCTTTTAAAACCATTTATCTGTTTCTTGTAATCATAACAAATTATGTAACACCAGGACTGATGGAAGCCAAGCTTGATCTGACCCATTAGATATGGTGCTTTTCTACACAATAATATTTGGATTAATGGATAATATCTAAAATGTCTAAAATGAGCATGTTGCTAATTGAGAAAAGATCAAATCAAAATTAAATTATCTCTAATCAGGGATTATTTTGTGAGATCCTACCCTATTTCATGGAGTCCTTTGTACAATATGCTAAATATTGTGATACAGTGCAATTGAAAGAAAAGGTATGTTGCAACTTACTTTTCTAAATTTTTATTGAAAAGTAAGACTCTGGGGTGTGTGTTGGGGTGTGTGTGTGCGTGCGCGTAATTATATAATATAATGAATAATTATATTATTAAGTTTTGGGAAGAAATTGTGAAGTTGAGACTAGAATTAATTCATCTGTAAGTATTTTTTTGTTAAAATTTTGTTCTTGTAACTATAAAAGCAATGTATACATTTTCTTAAAGCTTCTACCCTCCTGAAATTAGAAAGAACAGTAGCGTTTAAAAAAGAAAATAAAGATCATGTTAACTCACCATTCAGGGATAACCACTTGTGCCCCTACTTTGATGTGTGTATAATTTTCCTATATTTCTTCTTCCTTTCCTCTCTTCCTTTTTTCTCATACATGCACACACATACGTATGTATTATTTTCAAACATGAAGGAACCTGGTGCAATTGATTTTATAAACCTTTTTACATTTAACAGTCAATTTTGTGCCAATGAACATTCATTAGCCACAATATTCTTAACTAATTAGTGTATTCATTTCTTTCCCAAGCACTGTCTATAATACTCCTGCTGTGTGTCAGGTGTTGTTCTAGACACGGCAGATACCTAGATAGGCAGCAGGTAATTGCTCCCAGGGAGCTTGTATTCTAGTGATAAATTAAACACAATAAATACACGCACGAATAAGAAAATATCAGATATTGATTCACGTAAGGCAGAAAAATAATTTACAGTGATGGAATAGAGAATGATTGGTTTGAGTTGTCCAAAAGAAAAAATATCTGAATCCATAATGTTTGAATTGTAAGATCTGAATGACAAGAAGAAAGAATTATGTTGGCAGATCCTATTTGTGAAATGCAGATAGAATTCCAGACAGAGAGAACATTGAGGTGAAATGTCCCAGGGCCTTGGAATGTTGGCGTAACAGGAAAAAGGGTGTGGGGTGGGTGGAGAGAGTATTACATACAAAGGGATGAGAGATTTTTAAGTGCCAAAATTTGTAAGGTTTTGAATCCCAACTAAGCGAATTTAGAGTTTATCTTCAGTATTATAGGAAGTTATACAAGTACCATGCCCTTTACCTGTTTGTTTAAATTATTTATTTATTTATTTAGAGACAGGATCTCTGTCTGTTGCCCGGGCTGGAATGCGGTGGCATGATCATGGCTCACTGCAGCCTTGAACTCCTGGGCTCAAATGATCCTCCCGCCTCAGCCTCCCGAGTAGCTAGGACTGCAGGTAAGTACCACCACGCCTGGCTAATAATAATAATAAAAATTGCAGAGGCTGAAGTCTTGCTGTGCTACTCAAGCTGGTCTCAAACTCCGGGCCTCAAGTGATCCTCCTGTCTCAGTCTCGGCTGAAATGCTGGCATTACAGACATGAGCCACAGTGCCCAGCAAGTGCTATGTTTTGATTAATATTTTTAAAGGAAGATCATTCTGGCTTCTGGGTGCAGATTTTACTAGACAGAGGCTGGAGGAGAAGCACAGAGATCAGGCAGCAGGTTCTCGCAGTGGCCAGGGCAGCGATCATAGGTTCCTGCACTGTGAAAACTGGCAGGGAGACAGGGAGGCTTACAGTAGGTATTGGAGAATGATGAAACAGGGTCTGCCAATGGCTGGGAATTGGGGTGGTATCCAAGGAAATAAGAAGAATTAATATCAGCTCTAGATCAACACAGTCCAACAGAAAAAAGGTGTAAGGCACAAATGTAGTTTGTTTTCTAGTAGCCAGCTTAAAAATGTAAAAGGAACAAGAGAAATTAATTTTAACCATGCATTTTATTCATCATACTCAAAATATTATTTCAATACGTAATTAACACAAATATTAATAAGCTATGCTGCATTATTTAAAAATTTTTTTGTGCTAACCCTTTGAAACCTGGTTTGTGTTTTACACTTACAATACATCTTAATTCGGGTGAACCACACACATTTTAAGGGCTCAAGAGCCACACATGCCTAGTGGTTAGCATATTAAACAACATCACTGTAGATATTTGGTTTCATGACTGATTGGAAGAACAGTGGTATCTGTTCCTGAAATAGAAGAAAAATAGAAGAACAGAATTGTAGAGGCTGGGATGAATAATTTTATTTTAATCCTAAGAGGTTTGTGATGCATGTTAGATATCCATATAGAGTTGAGAGTTAACAGTTGAACCTATTTAAGAGCTTATTAGTATTCAGTTAAATAGATGTAATGTAATTTGTATTAACAGCCCTTTGCCTCAGGAATATTTTAAATACTAAGCTTTTATAAAATATGGTACAATGTAATCTCATGTACTTGTAACTTTGTTTACTTTCTGAGATCTTCAAATAATTATTTCTAGAAGTGGAAATTATGGGTCTTAGTATACTCCAACCTTAAAGGTTTTTGAAATATTGGCCAATTTTTCTGTGAAAATATTACATGCATTTATTTTTTATTAGCAGTATACGACAAAGTTATATCTTGTATATTCTCACTATGACTGAGTATGATGAGGTTTTAAATATACATAACGTCTTAAAAAACCCATCTCAGGCGGGCAGATCACAAGGTCAGGAGATCAAGACCATCCTGGCTAACACGGTGAAACCCCGTCTCTACTAAAAATACAGAAAACTAGCCGGGCGAGGTGGCGGGCGCCTGTAGTCCCAGCTACTCGGGAGGCTGAGGCAGGAGAATGGCGTGAACCCGGGAGGCGGAGCTTGCAGTGAGCCGAGATCCGGCCACTGCACTCCAGCCTGGGCGACAGAGCCAGACTCCGTCTCAAAAAAATAAAAATAAAAATAAAAAACACCCATCTCTAATGACGAGTTTTTGACATGGTGCTACTAAAACACAATGAACAGAAAAGAGTCATTCTAGTAAGAAGCTCTGAATCTAGCGAGGGAAGCTTCATTAGAAGGATGTACAGTGGTAACTCAAATACGTGGCTTTTTGTTTGTTTTAATTCTTTAATTTTTTTTTCTTCAAGCAAACATTAGCTATCAACAGCAACAATTTCATAGAGAAAAGCTCATGGAATTCGCTTGGTTTATGCAGACTGAATCGTATCTATAAAAACATATTTTAAATCATTAAATCTGTAAGATGCTTGCCTTCTAAAATGATCTTTCTCAATTTAAAAAGCTGTGAATAAAGATAAACTGATCTATAAATTATGATTTTCAAATATATGACCAACTTTTGTAAACATAGAGGTCTGTTTGTATTATACCTGTGTTTACCCCTGGCATCTCATTTGCGATTATGTTTTTCCCCAATTCAAATTTAATGCAAAAGACATGCATTAAAACTGACATTAATACTCCCTTTTCAAATTTGGCGAGTCATGATCTCCAAGGGTTGAGATTGTGAGAGCTGTTGTGTTCATTTATTCATTATATAAATACACATTATTCTGAAAGTGGGTACAGATAAATCAGTTTTGAACAGAGAACATGCACTATCTCTAAAATCTGGAAACTTAGATGCTGATAGGGAGACAGATATTCACAAAATAATTATATAAGTATATATGAAATATCAAATTTGTTATTTCATGTTTGTGGCATAACAAATAAATCCATGGTAATATAAAAGCCTAAAATAGAAGAATTTGATCTATTCAAGAACATCAGGAAAGACATCCCAAAGAAGACAATTGACCCAAAGATTACTGATGAGTGGGAATTTACTAGACAGGAAGGAGGGCCGAAAGATATAGAAAAGTCAATGTAATTTGGATGGGAAGAGCAAGGGCAATTCGTGAGAGCTGAGTCCACTGATGTGGAAGAGATATCAGACTAGATGTCTGGGCTAGAGAGGATGCGATGGGACTTACATATTTATTCTAAAAGCAAGAGAAAGCTTTGAATGTTTCCATCAGGGATATTTCATGATCAGATTTTGAGAAGATCCTTTCGAATGCAATGTAAAGAACAGATTGGAAGGATTAAGAAAGACTATCAGTAGCTCATTTAGGAGAAAAGTCACAATAGTCCAAAGGGAAGGTGATGCCGATCTTGGATTCAAATGAAGGTTGGGATTGGTAGGAGAGAAAGAAAGAAATGAATTTCTTAGAAAGGTAACTGCTGGATGTAACAACACATTAGATACGGGGTTCAAGCTTAACTTTTAGATTCTGCTTCACGTTGCTGGATGGATGGTGATAAGATAGGGATATGTGGAGGTGTCTATAAGCTCGCTTCCAATATGCTTTTTTTTTTTTTTAAAGCATCTATGAGACCTTTAAAAAGAGATCCTTAAAGACACTTTGGTAAGAGATACCAAGACATGATAGACGATACATTCATGTGATAAGACAGCATCAAAGATGGGATCTTCTCAAAGTGAGGGTGGATCAATAATTCAACAATGTTCATAAAGTACCTCTTTTCTCAAATAAGGAAGGCCGCAATATGTCAGGGTAATAAAGAAATCAAGCATGAGGCCACTTACTCAGGTTACATACAGAATAAGGAGGCAGGACTGATAGAGGACAGCTAGATAGATGGATAGATAGCTAGGTAGGCAGATAGGTAGGTAGTTAGGTAGGCAGATAGATAACATTATACCTGTTTTATCTATAATGCCACAGCACTTTTACTCATATAGTCAACACTCAATAGGAATTGAGTGAATAAAGGATGATGATCAATATACATATATGTGCATATACATGCAGAAACTCTATTTTGAAGATTGGTGACTAATCAAATTGAACTTTTGGATTTCAGTGTAATGCTAGATATTCTAGTATAATAGTTTCATCTATTAGTATATCCAAAGTAATTTAAATGTGTCAGGATCTTGAAATTTAGTAAAGAGCTTATGAGCCAATGTATTAGTTTTCTAAATCAGCTTAAGCAACACAGGACCCTCAACAACAGAAATTTACTGTGTCTCATAGTTCTGGAGATCAGAAGTCCAAAATCAAAGTGTCCTGATTCCTTGTGAGGGAAGGATTGGTTCCCTTCAAGGGCTGTGAGGTAGGGCCTGTTCCAGGCCTCTTTCCATGGCCAGTAGTCAGCTGTCTTCTCCCTGTGTCTTTCCACATTGTCTTCCCCATATGTGTCTCAGTATCCAAAATTTCCCTTTTAATGAGGGCGCCAGTCACATTGGATTAGGGTCAACCCAGATGACCCCATTTTGATCATATCCATAAAAACCTTACCTCCAAATCAGGTCATGTTCTGAGGTACTGGGAATGAAGACTTAAATATACAAGTTTTAAGAAGATACAACTCAATTTATAACAGCCAGGGGACAAGCACGGTGGCTCAAGCCTGTAATCCCAGCACTTTGGGAGGCCAAGGTGGGTGGGTCGGTTGACGTCAGGAGTTTGAGACCAGTCTGGCCAACATAGTGAAACCCCATCTCTACTAAAAATACAAAAATTAGCCGGGCATGGTGGCAGGCACCTGTAATACCAGCTACTTGGGAGCCTGAAGCAGGAGAATCACTTGAACACCGGGAGGCGGAGGTTGCAGTGAGCTGAGATTGGGCCATTGCATTCCAGCCTGGAGGACAAGAGCGAGACTCCATCATAAAATAAAATAAAATAAAATAAAATAAAATAAAATAAAAACAGAGCTATGTAGGCCTATGTATATGGATATGTATGTGGGTATGAGCATGTATGCATATACATGCAAGTGTGTGTACATATATGTGTATACCTATATACATATGTCTATATATATGATTATATTTTTCATTATATATTTTTTTCTTGGAAAGCCTGTAAGAAATAAATGAAAATACCAGAATAATAACATTGTATATTTTCATACTGCTTTAAAATTTAGAAGGTCATTGTATGATTGAATCCTCACCATACTCCATTTGCATATGTCTATATATTTAATGTAGGTTTTTCTTATGCTGTAGTGAGAAAAACTATAGATAAGCTCTTCCAAATTAATTCATTGATCAATTGCCATCTGAAAAAAGGCTCTGGCACCCAAAATTAGAAAATGGTAAGGATTAAGTACCCCTCTCCTGGGCAGGTGGCTGCATGTCCAGTGAAAGTTTCTTCAAAATGGTTGGATGCCATAGTGACAAACACTTTGATCATTTCTAGAGAATCTCATTAGAAACTGCACACCGTAGTAGTACAAGCAGGAAAGCTAGCACCAGAGACAATTTTGAAAAATAGCTGCTGTTACAGTTTCCTCCCTGAGAGTAAAAGCAAAACTGATTCTGTCTTTCTTTCCGTCCTTCTTTCTTTCTTTCTTTCTTTTTTTTTCAGAGTCTCATTCTGTCGCCCAGGCTGGATTGCAGGGGTGAGATCTCGGCTCACTGCAACCTCTGCCTCCTGGGTTCAAGTGATTCTCCTGCCTCAGCCTCCCAGGTAGCTGGTAGTACAGGCATGCGCTACCATGCCCAGCTACTAATTTTTGTATTTTTAGTAGAGACAGGATTTCACCATGTTGGCCAGGATGGTCTCAATCTCCTGACCTTGTAATCTGCCCATCTCTGCCTCTCAAAGTGCTGGGATTATAGGCCTGAGCCACTGTGCCCAGCTTGTTTTTTGTTGTTTCTTACAGAAATTTGCTTCTTTTTACAGCTTCACTGAGCTAAAACTTACATAGTATAAAATTCATCCATTTATAAGGATGGTAGTTTCCCCTTATCCTGGAAGGATATGGTTCAAGAACCCCAGGGGAGGATGACTGAAATCATGCACAGTATTGAACCCTAGGTATACTATGATTTTCCCATACATATGTACTTACCAAAAAATTTTATTTGTACATTAAGTGCAGTAAGAAGTTAACAGTAACTACTAGTAAAATAGAACATGTATAACAACCTATTTTTAAAAAATTATGTGAATGTGGCCTCTCTCTTTCTCTCTCAAAATCTCTTATGATATTATACCGTGGGTAACTGAAACCATGGAAAGTAAAACCATGAACAAGGAAGGAATACAATATACAGTTCAATGATTTCTGGCAAATTTACAGTTTCGTAGCCATCCCCACAATACAATTTTAGAAGATTTCCATCACTTCACAAATTTCTGTTCATCTGCCTTTTAGTTTATCCCACTCTCATCTTCCACCCCTGGAAACCATTGATCTGCTTTCTGTCCCTATAGATGTGTCTTTCCTACAAATTGGAATAAATAGGATCACAAAATACGTAGTCTTTTTGGCTGGATTACTTTTTAGTTTTATCCATGTTGTAGACTGTTTTAATAGTTTGTTCCTTTTCATTGATGAGTATCATTCCACACTACAGATATTCCACATCTTGTCTGTTCATTAGTGATTGAGATTTGGATTATTTTCAGTTTGAGATCATGATCAATAATTCTGCAGTGAATACTCACAAATAAAGTTTAGGTGTATGCTTCATTTATCTTCAGTTGATTTCCAGGAGTAGAATTTTGAGATTGTATGTAATTACATTTCTAAATTTTAAAGAAATTGCCAAGTTGTTTTTAAGATTTTACAATCCCACCAACAATGTATGAGAATTCGTTTCATCACATGCCCATAGGTACTTGCTATTATTAGACTTTTTAATTATAGTTATTTCAGTGGATGTACGCTAGTACGTTGTGATTTTAATTTGTGCTCCTGGTAATTTCTAATGATGTGGAGCATCTTTTCACATGCTTATTATCCATTTGCATAACTTATTTGGCTAAATGGCTACACAACTCCTTTGGTCATTTTTGAATGGTGTTACTTGCCTTATTTGTTAGTCATAAGATGTCTCTACATATTCTAGATGCTGTTTTTTGATTTATTTTTAAATTAGATGTAAAAAACTTTTTTTTAAATCCCAGTCTGTGACATACCTTTTCATTGCCTTATCAGTGTCTTTTAAAGCATAAGAGTTTTTCCAGACATGCAACAGGAAAAAAATTAAATCAATAAAGCATAAGAGTTTATAATTTCCTTGAAGTTTAACTTATCATTTTTCTTTTGTATATAGTGTGCTTGATTTCTATTTTATTTTCTTCTAAAAGTTTTATAGTTTTAGCTCTTACATTTAAGTGTCTGATCCATTTTCCAGTCAATGTTTGTGTGTAGTGTGAGGTAGGGTTCAAGTCTATTTTTTATAGATCCAATTCTTCTAACACTATTTGTTAAAAAAAAAAAAATACCATCTTTCTCCCCAATGAATTGATTTAGTGCTTTTTGGAAACTCCATTGCCTATCAGAGCAGAAGTTAATTTCTATTCTTTTAATTCTGTGCCACTGATGAGCATGTCTATTTTTACACCAATGCTACGCTATCTTGATCATTCTAACTTCATATTAGCATTTGAAGTTGGTAGTGTATTTCCTCCAATTTTGTTACTAATTTTCAAAATCATAAATGTCAGTAATGATATTCTACATCAGACAGTGGCTTGATATATTACATGCATTATTTCATTATATATTGTCAACAGCATTATAAGTATTATAAGTTTACAGATTCAGCTGAAATTTAGAGAAACCAGAACTTCTACTCTGCCTGGTGGTAATAAGGCATCAACAGAAGGTGTGAGGAGACCAGTACTCATACCTACAGCTGGTAGTAATGAAGTGCTGTCCTCCTTATCCAGATGAGGAGTTATGAAAGGAGGAGAGCAAAAACAGAAGGTTTAAATAAGACCCAGAGTCTCATAACATGATAGGCAAAATCCTCAGATTTCAATATAAAACCATTCATCATATCAAGAACCAAGAAAATTTCAAATAGAGTAAAAAAGATAATCATTAAATGCCAACAGCAAAATGACAAGATAAGTTAGAATTACTTGCAAGGATATTATAGCAATGATCATAAAAATTCTTTAATGAGAAATTACAAACATACAACATAAATAATAAAACAGAGAGTCTCCGCAAAAAGAAAAAGATTTAAAAAAAGAAAGTCTGAAAATGAAATTGAAGATATAAAGAAAAACCAAAGGAACATTTTGAAAAATATAATGACCAAAATGAAATATTCAATAGATGGGCTTAATAGCAGAATGGATGGAGCAGAATGAAGAATTAGTGGACTTGAAAATAGAACAAGAGGACTTACCCAATCTGAAAAGCAGAGAGAAAACAGACTGAGAAAAAAATTAACAAAGCTTTAGGGATCTGTGGGCTTATAACAAAATTCTACCACTCGTTTTATTGGAGACTTGCAATGAGAGAATAAAGGGCAAGGATTAATATGTATTTCAAGAATGAGTTACTAAAATCTCCCCAAATTTGTGAAGAAACATAAACTCACAGATTCAAAAGGAAGAAGCTGGGTGTATCTCAAGCAAGATAAACCCAAAGAAATCCACCACAAGAAACATCATAGTCAAAAATTTTTAACTGCAAAGAAAAAAGTTTTGAAAACAGCAAGACAGAAACAACACATTGCACATAGAGAAAAAACAATTTAAATGACAATGGATTTCTCATTTAAAAAAACCATAGAAGCCAGAAGGAAGTGAGAGAACATAATTCAAGTATCTAAAGAGGGACTCTTAAGTCAGAACAGTATGTCTGAGTGAAAAGACCCTTCAGGGATGAAAGCAAAATCAAGACTCAGATGAAAAAAAAGTAAGATAATTTGCAACCAGAAACCTAAAGAATTTGTCATCTATCCTAAAAGAATTGCTAAAGTCAGTACTTTTTTTTTTTTTGAGACGGAATCTTGCTCTGTCGCCCAGGCTGGAGTGCAGTGGCATGGTCTTAGCTCACTGCAAGCTCCATCTCCCAGGTTCACACCATTCTCCTGCCTCAGCCTCCCGAGTAGCTGGGACTACAGGCGCCTGCCACCACACCCGGCTAATTTTTTGTGTTTTTAGTACAGATAGAGTTTCACCTTGTTAGCTAGGATGGTCTTGATCTCCTGACCTTGTGATCTGTCCGTCCCGGCCTACCAAAGTGCTGGGATTACAGGTATGAGCCACCGTGCCTGGCCTAAAGTCAGTACTCTTAACAAAGAAAATGATAAACGAAGGAATCTTGTGACATCAGGAAAGAAGAAAGAAGATAATCAAAATTATGAGTAAACACAATACACAATATATTTTTCTTCTCTTTTTGAGTCTTCTAAATTATGTTTAACAGTTAAAGCAAAAATTATAACACTGATGTGACTCTAAATTAATTAGAGAAAATATCTAAGACAATTACATCATAAACAGGGTAAGATAAAGGAATATAAAGGGAGATATTTGTTCTATACTTCACTTGAACAAGTAACATAATAATGCTATACATAAAAACACTATAAATAAATTTAAAACTACTAAAAATGTTTGAGTAAGTCATAGGAAGACAGGAAAAATGAAGCAGAAATGAGAAAACCAGAACAGACAAAAAACAAAATAGCAAATTTAACACCATCATATCAACAAATATATTAAATGTAAGTAATCTAAATGGACCAATAAGATTGAGATCAGCAGAGTGGATTAATAAACATGATCCAAGTATATACTGAATGTTAGAAACCTACTTAATATATAATGATATGAGCTTGTCAAAAGTAAAGGATGGAAAAATATATATCATGCACATGTTAATAAAAATAAAAAAGGGATGGCTATATTAATATTAGATACAATAAACTTCAGAGCAAAGAATATTATCAGAGACAGACATTATGATAAAACAGACCAATCCACCAATAAGATATAGCAATCCTAAATGTATAAGCACCAAACAACACTTATGGCAAGCAAAATATGTGAAGCAAAAACTGACAGAAATGAAATGAGAAATAGACACATCCACATTCACAGAGATTTCAACATCCTTCTCTCAAAAATTGATGGAACTTGACAAATAATCAGGAAGATATGGAACTCAATAATACCATTCAATGACAGATATAATCAACATTTTTAGAACACTGTGCAACAATAGCAGAATACGCTTTTTTTAAGCAACCATGGAATGTATACCAAGATAGACCACATTCTTGCCGTAAAACAAACCTCAATAATTTTTTTGTTGTTTTATTTTATTTTGTTTTTATTTTTCAGCTTTTATTTTAGATTCAAGGGGTACATGTGCAGGTTTGTTACAAAGTTATATTGCTTGATGCTGAGGTTTCGGGTATGACTGAACCTGTCACCCAGATAGTGAGCATAGTACCCAGTAGGAAGTTCTTCAGCCCTTGTCCCCCTCCCTCTCTCCTTCCTCTATTAGTCTCCAGTACCTATTTTTCCCATCTTTATATTCATGAACACCCAATGTTTAGCTCCAATTTATAAGTGAGAATATGCAGTATTTGCTTTCCTGTTTCTGTATTAGTTCACTGAGGATAATGGCCTCCACTGTATCTGTGTTGCTGTAAAGGACATGATTTTATTCTGTTTTATGGCTGCATACTATTCCATGGCATATATGTACCACATTTTCTTTATTTAACCCACCATTGATGGGCTCCTAGGTTATTTCCATGTCTTTGCTATTGTGAACAGTGATGCAATGAGCATACAAGTGTATGTGTCCTTTTGGTAGAACAATTTATTTTCCATTGGCTACATATTTAATAACAGGATTGCCAGCTTGAATGCTACTTCAACTCTTCATTCTTTGAGAAATTTCCAAACTGCTTTCCACAGTGGTTTAATTAATTTACATTCCAAGCAACAATGTAGAAGTGTTCACTTTTCTTTGCAACTTCACACCATTATCTCTTATTTTTTTGGCTTTTCAATGGAAGTCATTTAAAATTTGAAATCATTCAAAGCATGTTTTCTGACCACGATCAAATCAAACTAGAAATTAATGACAAGAAAATTACAGGAAAATCTCCAAACCCTGGGAAATGAAACATCCTATTTTTTTTTTAATTTATTTATTATTATTATACTTTAAGTTGTAGGGTACATGTGCATAACGTGCAGGTTTGTTACATATGTATACTTGTGCCATGTTGGTGTGCTGCACCCATGAAACATCCTATTTCTAAGTAATCCATGGGTCAAAAAGAAATCCTCAAGATAAACAAAGACAGATAGAGATGAATGAAAATTACTGTTCAACATATC
Organism: Macaca thibetana thibetana; assembly: GCF_024542745.1. Taxonomy (NCBI): domain Eukaryota; kingdom Metazoa; phylum Chordata; class Mammalia; order Primates; family Cercopithecidae; genus Macaca; species Macaca thibetana. The sequence continues at coordinate 8,851,355 of NC_065586.1, forward strand.
AAAATTTGTGGACAAAACTCAAGCAGTGCTGAGAAGAAAACTTGTATCACTAAATGCCTATATTAGAAAAGAAGAAAAGTCTCAAATCCATAATCACAATTCTCATCTGAAGAAACTAGAAAAAAAAGAAGAGTACCTTTTTCCCAAATCAAGCCAAAAGAAGGATAAAAGGAAGAGCAAAACTCAATGAAACTGAAAACATATAAATAGAGAAAGTTGGTGAAAAAAAAAAACTTGTTTTTTTAAAAAGTCAATAAAATTGACAAACCTCAATTTTGTAATTAAGTAAGACTGACAGAGAAAAGAAGAGAGAAAAGACACACATTTCCAATACCTGGAATGAGTCAAGGATATCACTACAGACCCTGAAAACATAAAAATAATCATCAGGAAATACTAAAACAGTTTTGCACACATAAACTTGACAACTTATATGAAATAGATTGATTCATCAATAAAACATAAACTACTACAACTCATTAAACACGAAATATATCAATTAAGTGCCTCATAACTATCATGAAATTTGCATTTGTAATTTGCATGAGTAATTTGTAATTCATAACTCCTAAAAGGGAAATCTCAATTCCCAGATGGTTATATTGGATAATTATATGAAACAGTTAATATTAATTTTTCACACCTCTTTCAGAAAATAGAGAGAAGGTAATACATTGGCATTCATGTTATGAAGTTGTATTCCCCCAGTACTAAAACCAGACGAAGCTAGTACAGAAATAAAAAAGAAAAATTAAAGACAAATATCTCTCACAAACATAGATGCAAACATCCTTATCACTAGCAGATAGAATTCAGCAATATATAAAAATAATTTACACCATAACCAAGCGAGGTTTATTCCAGGAATATAGGGCCAGATTAGTATTTGAAAATCAATCAATCTTATTAACAGGCTAAAAAATAAAAAATCACAGGATCTTCTCAATTGCAGCCTTGACCTCCCAGGCTCAAGCAATCCTCCCACCTCAGCCTCCATAATAGCTGAGACCACAGGTGCAAGCCACCATGCCCAGCTAATGTGTTGCTGTTAATCTTTTGTAGAGACAGGGTCACACCATGTTGCCCAGGCTGGTCTTGAACTCCTGGTCTCAAGTAATTCTCCCACTTCAGCCTCCTAAAGTACTGGGACTACAGGTGTGAACCACTGTGCTTGGCCTCAGAAATTTACCCATATGTAATTTTTAAAGCTTCTAGAGAAATGGGAATAGAGGAAAACTTCCTCAACTTGATAAGAAACATTGCAAAAACAAACAAACAAAAAAAATCGCAGCAAGCATTATATATAATGGTGAAAAACTGAAGACTTCTCTCAAGATTGAGAACAAAACAAGAATGTTTGCTCACACCATTCTTAGTCAAAATTGTGACAGAAGTGCTAGCCAGTGCAATACGGCAAGAAAAAAAACTAAATGCATACAAGTCAGAAAGAAATAAATGTTACTGGTGACATGTTTGTTTAAATAGAAACACATGACAATGTTAACATTGTTGGGGACCTGGCTAGAGTATACAAGAACTCTCTCTTACATGTTATTTCTTACAACTGCATGTGAACCCACAATTATCTTAAAAGGTTTAACTTTAAAAATATGTTCAGACAACATTAAATACCACAAAAATATTACAAAGCATGACATTTAGCAGTCAAAATAACTTCTGTGTTATATTCTTTTTTCAACCCGAGGCCCTGTGCAGATATATCATGGAATTGTCATTTTTATTTATTAGGTTAAAGTTGTACTTGGCATAGAGAAGAATTTAGCAATACAAAAAAATAGTGCTTGTTTATCTACCCTTAGCCTAGAAAGAGGCAGTCATGTAAACTGAAACATAAGAACATTTCCCTTTATCTTTCTGTCTTGCTTACTCTTTATTGTTTTTATTGGTTTGAACTTATTGTTAGATTTTTATGTAATACTTATTTATTATGAAAATTTCAGAAGCAATTATTGTTATCCTTGGGAAAGCATTTATTTTTGATATATGAAATGAAGGGAGAAGAAAATATGTACTTCAAAAAATTAAGATGTCACTGCATAGACATAGTTTCCAACTTAAATTTTAAAAGTATTCTATAAATATCATTCTTTAAATACCACTAGAAAGATATTTAGATAGCAACCTCCATGGGCCATGGCAACACATCTTGTACTGGAATTTTCTTTTTGCAATAAACAAAGAACAACAAGAATAATATAAGAGGCAATTCTTTTTAAGGATTGTACAATAGGCTGAGGAGAACTATGATCCTTAAGAGAAGGAAAATATTAAGATGAGTCCAGATTCACTGCAGACTTTGAGTTAGGGAGATGGAGTCCAAACAGATAAGTGGTGTCCCTTAGTTGAGGAACTGTGTGTAGGGGGAGAAATCTGGGTGAGTGTTCTTCCCCACAGGCTCTTCTCTGAGGGCTCAATGTAAGGTAACTCCCATGAGGCCAAGAAGGGATGTCTACTGTGATCCTCAGCTTCACTGAGATATGAGGTATTGCATGATACAGGGAGAGGTTAGAGATGAAAGGGAGATGAAAGGTATTGCATGATACAGGGAGAGGTTCAGATGGAAAGGAGCTAACTTACTAGATATTTCACATTCAGTTGAGATCTCAGAGAAGCCATTCTTTATGGGTAAGTGCCATACTCTAGAGAGGATTCCTCATTAAGACTAGGGACTAAACAAAATTTAATTCATCTTAGCAAATAATAAAATCAAATCTAAGAGGACCAAACATTCTAGCAGTTATTTAACTGTTGTCATATCAAAGCCTAACACATTTCAGGGAAAATAACATAATCCAGCATCCCTAATTTATCATCCACAAATGCAAGCATATAACAAAAAGTTACTAGACATGGGAATAAGGAAGAAAAATGTGACACATAATCAATTTAAAAAGCAGTTAGTATTGTAGTAAAAGCAGGTTGAATTGACTTAAAGAAACCAACCATCTTTAGGATGTTAAATTTTCCCCCCTAAAAGAATAGTATCACTTTTCATTTGTTCAAGGCGTCATGTGCCAATCATTCCCTTCAAATAGAATAAGTGTACTTTTTCTGCTAGGTCAAAACTAAAAACAAGGAAAGTAATAGAAACATTAGGCAGAGACAGGTAAGGAAGTTATTGTAGAAGCCTAAGAAAGATGGTGATGAAAATTCCAAATAGATTTTGACTAGATGAAGAGGAAAATTGGTTTTTGGGTACATTTTGCAGGTAAACTCTGATGTGGATGAAGGGATTGGGGAATACAGGTAAAAGACAAAAGGAGAAATCAACATTATTTCCCAGGTTTTGCTTAAGCAACTGGATGGAAAGTGCCCTGTTAATGAGATGGAATAGGTTTCAGTGGAAGAAACTCCCAAAACTTCATTTTAGCATGTCAGATTTGTGAAGTCTATTAGGCATTCTCAGGGAGATAGTTACAGATAGACTCTATTGATTAGGGTAGAATTCCAGAAGACGTGACTCTGGTTGTCAACAACAGGTTGATGTACTTAAAGCCACGGTACTTGGTGAGATCTCCTAGATAGTAGTATACATAAAGAAGAGAAGAGGATCAGAATCTAGACACATTCCTCATAAGCAAACTAGAATTGTCAAACGTTACATAAAACCCATAACATAAAGGATGCGTATTTATTTTACAAAGGTATTAATCTGATGGGCCTTTAAGATAGAAGACTTGATAAAGAATTATATATTGCTTTCTAAAAACCCAGTTTATATATAATGCTGAATGAGTACATCTAGATTAAAGAGATGTTCAATTTTATTTATTGCTTAATGTGGAATGATAAGTAGTTCATTCAGAATTCTCCCATTTAATTTTTTGTTCTCCTCAATGCATAATCATCATTTTGTATTTCTCCTTTCTCCCTCATACGAGAGTATTGTATTCAGGATTTCAAGTGGAGGAAACAGAAAAGTTCATGTACATTTGATTTTGGGGAATGTGTAAATGAGCAAGTGATATGAAATAGAGCCAGAGTTTTAAGGGATTTTATCTTTTGCTTTAATAAAACATTGGTACATCAGGATTTTCTAGATATAATATCATATCATAGACAAACAGAGATAGTTTAACTTCCCTTTTTCAATTTAGATATGCTTTATTTCTCTCTCTTACTTGATTGCTCTGTCTAGGACTCCCAGTTCTATGATGAATAGGAGTGGTGCAAGTGAGCATCCTTGTCTTGTTCTAGTTCCTAGCGGAGAGTGTTTTCAACTTTCCTCCATTCAGTATGATGATGTTAGTCGGTTTGTCAAATATGGCTCTTATTATTTTGAAGTATGTTCCTTCTATGCCTAGTTTCTTGAGGGTTTTTAATCATGAAGGGTTACTGGATGCTTTTCCTGCATCTATTGAAATAATTGTATATTTTTGTTTTAAATTATTTATATGATGAATCACAATTATTGATTTGCTTATGTTGAACCATCCTTGCATCCCTGGGATGAAACCCATTTGATCATGGTGAATTATCTTTTGATAAATTTTGATGTGTTGTTGGATTTGATTTGCTACTATTTTGTGCAGGATTTTTTCATGTGTGTTTTTCAGGGATACTATATAGGTCTGTGGTTTTGTTTGTGTGTGTGTCCTTTGTGGACTTTGGTATCAGGGTGATCCTGGTTTTGTAGAATGAATTAGTGAGCTATCGAAATGTAAAAATAAATAGCGATATTAAGAAAAATATTTTTTATTAAAGGCTTTATCTGCACATGTAAAAATATTAATGTCTTTAAAAACATTCCAAAGTTTTATAGACAGAAAATAAAGCAAGGGAAGTGTTTGTATCATTTTGAAGATAAGTCTGATATTCAGCACTCTAAGGATATACTTTACTAATCCAAAAATTCAAATTGACTTCTACCTGAATAGTGCCAACCAGTTAAATTAAATATAGGGATGGAGGGAACATTACATGGTTATTGTACTCTAAGTGCTATTTTTATATTCTCACTATTAGCATAAACCTGAAAATTGAATTTAGAATTGTAACTGGATAAGAGCAGCTTCACCATCACCCCCAATCCATGAAAGTCTGAAAACCTAAACAAACAAGCAAAAAAATTTAAAAAAAACAATGATAATGGGAAGATGACATACTTGATCAGAATAAATCAAGTTATCTCAGTTACTCCATTGTGTTACATTCAGCTTTTTTGAATCTAGCACGCAAATTGGGGTTGATTTATGCTTAATACAACCACATGATCATTCACACATTCTCCCTCTCTTGAGTTTATAAATTTAAGCATATAGCTTCATGGTTTTTATCTCTGTGAAAAATCCATCCAATCTGATATATCAGACTTAATATTTCAAAACTGTGGCAAATAAGCAAACAAAAAAACTCTCATGGTGATACAGAAAATTTACAACAAAGTATTTGTTATCAGAAAGGCACCTACAAGAGCATTGAAGTTTTTCTTTCTAGATTCCATCTTGATGCAAAATGCATCATGTAGCCTCAGGCACACCACAGTTAAAATAAAGCAACTGCTGATATGCTGATGAGCTGTGATATATGCTGGGCTGCTTGGGAAGCAAAGGAAAGACCTTATGTTTACTGGTAAAATCTAGCAACCGAAAGTAGATCATTTTATTTCTGCTCTATGGGTAATAATAGTGAAAATGGGTTCCAAGATGGCCGAATAGGAACAGCTCCAGTCCACAGCTCCCAGCATGAGCGATGCAGAAGATGTGTGATTTCTGCATTTCCAACTGAGGTACCGGCTTCATCTCACTAGGGCTTGTCAGACAGTGGGTGCAGCCCACTGAGTGTGAGCTGAAGCAGGGCGAGGCATTGCCTCACCTGGGAAGTGCAAGAGGTCAGAGAATTCCCTTTCCTACCCAAGGGAAGCTGTGACAGACCACACCTGGAAAATTGGGTCACTCCCACCCTAATACTGTGCTTTTCCAATGGTCTTAGCAAACAGCACACCAGGAGACTATATCCCATGCCTGTCTCAGAGGGTCCCACACCCACTGAGCCTCACTCATTGCTAGCACAGCAGTCTGAGATTGAACTGCAAGGTGGCAGCGAGGCTGGGGGAGGGGCACCCACCATTGCTGAGGTTTGAGTAGGTAAACAAAGCAGCTGGAAAACTTGAACTGGGTGGAGCCCACTGCAGCTCAAGGAGGCCTGCCTGCCTCTGTAGACTCTACCTCTAGGGGCAGGGCATAACTGAACAAAAGGCAGCAGAAACCTCTGAGGACTTAAATGTCCCTGTCTGACAGTTTTGAAGAGAGTAGTGGTTCTCCAAGCACCGAGTTTGAGATTTGAGAATGGACAGACTGCCTCCTCAAGTGGGTTCCTGACCCCTGAGTAGCCTAACTGGGAGGCACCCCCCATTAGGGGCAGACTGACACCTCACACAGCCAGGTACCCCTCTGAGACGAAGCTTCCAGAGGAACGATCAGGCAGCAACATTTGCTCTTCAGCAATATTCGCTGTTCTGCAGCCTCTGCTGCTGATACCCCAGCAGACAGGGTCTGGAGTGGACCCCAAGCAAATTCCAACAGACCTACAGCTGAGGGTCCTGACCGTTAGAAGGAAAACTAACAAACAGAAAAGACATCCACACCAAAACCCCATCTGTACGTCACCATCATCAAAGACCAAAGGTACATAAAACCACAAAGAGGGGGAAAAAACGGAGCAGAAAAGCTGAAAATTCTAAAAATCAGAGCGCCTCTCCCCTTCCAAAGGAATGCAGTGCCTTGCCAGCAACGGAACAAAGCTGGAAGGAGAATGACTTTGACGAGTTGAGAGAAGAAGGCTTCAGATTATCAAACTTCTCTGAGTTAAAGGAGAAGGTTCAAACATATCGCAAAGAAGCTAAAAACCTTGAAAAAAGATTAGACGAATGGCTAACTAGAATCACCAGCGTAGAGAAGTCCTTAAATGACCTGATGGAGCTGAATACCATGGCACGAGAACTACATGATGAATGCACAAGCTTCAGTAGCTGATTTGATCAACTGGAAGAAGGGGTATCAGTGATTGAAGATCAAATAAATGAAATGAAGCAAGAAGAGAAGTTTAGAGAAAAAAGAGTAAAGAGAAATGAGCAAAACCTCCAAGAAATATGAGACTATGTGAAAAGAACAAATCTACATCTCATTGGTGTACCTGAAAGTGATGGGGAGAATGGAAACAAGTTGGAAAACACTCTGCAGGATATTATCCAGGAGAACTTCCCCAACCTAGCAAGGCAGGCCAACATTCAAATTCAGGAAATACAGAGAACACCACAAAGATACTCCTTGAGAAGAGCAACTCCAAGACACATAACTGTCAGATTCACCAAAGTGGAAATGAAGGAAAAAATGTTAAGGGCAGCCAGAGAAAAAGGTTGGGTTACCCACAAAAGGAAGCCCATCAGACTAACAGTGGATTTCTTGGCAGAAACTCTACAAGCCAGAAGAGAGTGGGGGCCAATATTCAACAGTCTTAAAGAAAAGAACTTTCAACCCAGAATTTCATATACAGCCAAACTAAGCTTCATAAGTGAAGGAGAAATAAAATCCTTTACAGACAAGCAAATGCTGAGAGATTTTTGTCACCATCAGGCCTGCCCTACAAGAGCTCCTGAAGGAAGCACTAAACATGGAAAGGAACAACCAGTACCAGCCACTGCAAAAATATGCCAAACAGTAAAGACCATCGATGCTAGGAATAAACTGCATCAACTAATGAGCAAAATAACCAGCTAACATCATAATGACAGGATCAAATTTGCACAGAACAATATTAACCTTAAATGTAAATGGGCTAAATGCTCCAATTAAAAGACACAGACTGGCAAATCGGATAAAGAGTCAAGACCCATCAGTGTGCTGTATTCAGGAGACCCATCTCACATGCAGAGACACACATAGGCTCAAAATAAAGGGATGGAGGAAGATCTACCAAGCAAATGGAAAACAAAAAAAGGCAGGGGTTGCAATGCTAGTCTCTGATAAAACAGACTTTAAACCGACAGAGATCAAAAGAGACAAAGAAGGCCATTACATAATGGTAAAGGGATCAATTCCACAAGAAGAGCTATCCTAAATATATATGCATCCAATACAGGAGCACCCAGATTCATTAAGCAAGTCCTTAGAGACCTAAAAAGAACTTAGACTCCCACACAATAATAATGGGAGATGTTAACACCCCACTGTCAAGATTAGACAGATCAACAAGACAGAAAGTTAACAAGGGTATCCAGGAATTGAACTCAGCTCTGCATCAAGCAGACCTAATAGACATCTATAGAACTCTTCACCCCAAATCAGCAGAATATACATTCTTCTCAGCATCACATCGCACTTATTCCAAAATTGACCACATAGTTTGAAGTAAAGCATTCCTCAGCAAATGTAAAAGAACAGAAATTATAACGAACTGTCTCTCGGACCACAGTGCAATCAAACTAGAAATCAAGATTAAGAAGCTCGCTCAAAATAGCTCAACTACATGGAAACTGAACAACCTGCTCCTGAATGACTACTGGGTACATAACAAAATGAAGGCAGAAATAAAGATGTTCTTTGAAACCAATGAGAACAAAGACATAGCATACCAGAATCTCTGGGATACATTTAAAGCAGTGTGTAGAGGGAAATTTATAGCACTAAATGCCCACAAGAGAAAACAGGAAAGATCTAAAATTGACACCCTAACATCACAATTAGAATAACTAGAGAAGCAAGAGCAAACACATTCAAAAGCTAGCAGAAGGCAAAGAAATAACTAAGATCAGAGCAGAACTGAAGGAGATAGAGACACAAAAACCCTTCAAAAAATCAATGAACCCAGGAGCTGGTTTTTTGAAAAGATCAACAAAATTGATAGACTGCTAGCAGGACTAATAAAGAAGAAAAGACAGAAGAATCAAACAGACGCATTTAAAAATGATAAAGGGAATATCACTACTGATCCCACAGAAATACAAACTACCATCAGAGAATACTATAAACACCTCTATGCAAATAAACTAGAAAATCTAGAAGAAATGGATAAATTCCTGGACACGTACAGCCTCAAAGACTTCACCAGGAAGATGTTGAATCCCTGAATAGACCAATAACAAACAGGCTCTGAAATTGAGGCAATAATTAATAGCCTACCAACCAAAAAAAGTCCAGGACCAGATGGATTCACAGCCGAATTCTACCAGAGGTACAAGGAGGAGCTGGTACCATTCCTTCTGAAACTATTCCAATCAACAGAAAAAGAAGGAATCCTCCGTAACTCATTTTCTGAGGCCAGTATCATCCTGATACCAAAGCCTGGCAGAGACACGACAAAAAAAGAGAATTTTAGACCAATATCCCTGATGAACATCAATGCAAAAATCCTCAATAAAATACTGGCAAACCGAATCCAGTAGCACATCAAAAGCTTATCCACCATGATCAATTGGGCTTCATCCCTGGGATGCAAGGCTGGTTCAATATATGCAAATCAATAAACATAATCCAGCATATAAACAGAACCAAAGACAAAAACCACATGATTATCTCAATAGATGCAGGAAAGGCCTTTGACAAAATTCAACAGCCTTTCATGCTAAAAACTCTCAATAAATTATGTATTGATGGGACGTATCTCAAAATAATAAGAGCTATTTATGACAAACCCACAGCCAATATCATACTCAATGGGCAAAAACTGGAAGCATTCCCTTTGAAAACTGGCAAAAGACAAGGATGCCCTCTCTCACCACTTCTATTCAACATAGTGTTGGAAGTTCTGGCCAGGGCAAACAGGCAAAAGAAAGAAATAAAGGGTAATCAATTAGGAAAAGAGGAAGTCAAATTGTCCCTGTTTGCAGATGGCAAGATTGTATATGTAGAAAACCCCATCGTCTCAGCCCAAAATCTCCTTAAGCTGATAAGCAACTTCAGCAAAGTCTCAGGATACAAAATCAATGTGCAAAAATCACAAGCATTCTTATACACCAATAACAGTCAAACAGAGAGCCAAATGATGAGTGAACTCCCATTCACAATTGCTTCAAAGAGAACAAAATAGCTAGGAATCCAACTTATGGGTTTGTAAAGGACCTCTTCAAGGAGAACTACAAACCACTGCTCAATGAAATAAAAGAGGGCACAAACAAATGGAAGAACATTCCATGCTCATGGATAGGAAGAATCAATATCGTGAAAATGGCCATACTGCCCAAGGTAATTTATAGATTCAATGCCATCCCCATCGAGCTACCAATGACTTTCTTCACAGAATTGGAAAAAGCTACTTCAAAGTTCATATGGAACCAAAAAGAGCCCGCATTACCAAGTCAATCCTAAGCCAAAAGAACAAAGCTGGAGGCATAATGGAACAGAACAGAGCCCGCAGAAATAATACCTCACATCTACAACCATCTGATCTTTGACAAACTTGACAAAAACAAGAAATGGAGAAAGCATTCCCAATTTAATAAATGGTGCTGGGAAAACTGGCTAGCCATATATTGCAAGCTGAAACTGGATCCCTTCCTTACACCTTATACAAAAATTAATTCAAGATGGATTAAAGACTTAAATATTAGACCTAAAACCATAAAAACCCTAGAAGAAAACCTAGGCAATACCATTCAGGACATAGGCATGGGCAAGGACTTCATGTCTAAAACACCAAAAGCAATGGCAACAAAAGCCAAAATTGACAAATGTGTTCTAATTAAACTAGAGAGCTTCTGCTCTGCAAAAGACACTAATATCAGAGTGAACAGGCAACCTACAGAATGGGAGAAAATTTTTGCAATCTACTCATCTGACAAAGGGCTAATATCCAGAATCTACACAGAACTCAAATAAATTTACAAGAAAAAAACAAACAACCCCATAAAAAAGTGGGCAAAGGATGTGAACAGACACTTCTCAAAAGAAGACATTTATGCACCTATCAGACACATGAAAAAAATCTCATCATCAGTGGCCACCAGAGAAATGCAAATCAAACCACAATGAGATACCATCTCACACCAGTTAGAATGGTTATCATTAAAAAGTCAGGAAACAATAGGTGCTGAAGAGGATGTGGAGAAATAGGAACACTTTTACACTGTTGGTGGGACTGTAAACTAGTTCAACCATTGTGGAAGACAGTGTGGTGATTCCTCAAGGATCTAGAACTAGAAATACCATTTGACCCAGCTATCCCATTACTGGGTATATATCCAAAGGATTATAAACCACGCTGCTATAAAGACACATGCACATGTATGTTTATTGCGGCACTATTCACAATAGCAAAGACTTGTAATCAACCCAAAAGTCCATCAAGATAGACTGGATTAAGAAAATGTGGCACATATACACCATGGAATACTATGCAGCCATAAAAAAGGATGAGTTCATGTCCTTTGTAGGGACATGGACGCAGCTGGAAACCATCATTCTCAGCAAACTATTGCAAGGACAAAAAACCAAACATCGCATGTTCTCACTCATAGGTCAGAATTGAACAATGAGATCACTTGGACACAGGAAGGGGAACATCACACATTGGGGCCTGTTGTGGGGTGGGGGGATGGGGGAGAGATAGTATTAGGAGATATACCTAATGTAAATGACGAGTTAATGGGTGCAGCACACCAACATGGCACATGTATACATATGTAACAAACCGGCACGTTGTGCACATGTACCCTAGAACTTAAAGTATAAATAAAAAATAAAAAAAGAAATCTTTGATCATAACAAAAAATAAATAAATGAATCTAACAAAAGTGTACAAGACCATTATGGAAAATGTTACAGAAGTTGATTAAAATACATTAAAGAAGACCTAAAGAAATTGAGATGTATAACATTACAGATTAGAATACCCTTTATATGAAAATACTGATTATTTAGAAAATTTCAAATATAATACAGATTAATTAAATTCATATCAAATAAAATCAAACAAACGTTTTCAAAAAAAAAATAAAATAAATAAAGAGCCTTAACTTAATCACAGCTGCAAAGTCACTTTGCCATGTAAGGCAATATATTTGCAGGTTCTGGGGATTAGGGTATGGACATCTTTGGAGGGCCTTTGTTCAGTTTACCATGGGATCTATAATGAACTTTCTGTTTCTGTATTTTGTCTCTGGCTGAAAGGACACAGCTTTGATCCCACCAGAGAACTGACTTGAGAATGGTCCTGATAAATGTAGTCATCTTTTAAAAAAAATAACAATAATAGTGAAAATGGAAAGCTGGGTAATGCTCTTAGCTTATGGTAGGTTTAGCTGCCAGATAACTATTCTGTATTATGAAGAGACAACCCGTTCCTAATTCAGATAAGACCAGAGTTTGGCATCTGTCAAAGAAATGAGTAAACGTACAAGTTCTGAGACTTCTATGTCTTTCCCAAAATTCACCAATAGGCCCACTCCTAGATATGGAATTTTGAAAAACCTATAAATATTCTATTACTTATGCTAATGTGAGTGCATGGGCATATTTTTCAACTGGAAAGCTACCTGGGCATGATGAAGGTGAAGCATGAATAGGGAACTCCAACAAGAAGCCAAGTTAGGGGAAAATGGGATAGTAAGGTAAACACAGTCTGTTCCTACTAAATTTTCTCTGAATTCACCACTCATCTTTGCTTAAAACCTGAATTTATACTGAGTCTTCAGGGTCCTGCCTTCATGACTAGGCCAGATGTTAAGCTCTTTATGACTTCATGGTCTAGTATGTATTTATTTAAAGTAGGATTATGTAATGTTTCAGTTTGCCTGGGGAATTCTGGTTAATGGCTATTGTTCAGGATTAATCAGTAGCATCCCCTTTCATTCTCAAAAGTCCTCCTATAAACAAAACATGTTATGGTCACCCATTTATAGGGAAGACAATAGTATGAATTTTCTGCAGAAAACAGAATCATCATATATTAATGTCGGGGCATTTAAACCAGAGCAACTCCATCTTGAATAGGAGCTGGGTAAAATAAGCGTGAACCTAACTGGGCTGCATTCCCAGTTAAGTCAGGCATTCTAAGTCACAGAATGAGATAGGAGGTCAGCACAAGATACAAGTTGTAAAGACCTTGCTGATAAAACAGGTTACAGTAAAAAAACCGGCCCAAAACCCACCGAAACCAAAATGTCTATAAGAGCGACCTCTGGTCATCCTCACTGCTACACTCCCACAAGCACCGTGACAGTTTACAAATGCCATGGCAACATCAGGAAATTACCCTATATGGTCTAAAAAGGGGAGGCATAAATAATCCACCCCTTGTTTAGCATATAATCAAGAACTAACCATAAAAATGGGTAATCAGCAGCCCTGGGAAGTAAAGGAATAAATAGCCATTCTTTATCCTTTACTTTCCTGATAAACTTGCTTTCACTTTACAATAGGGACTTGCCCTGAATTCTTTTTTGTGTGAGATCCAAGAACCTTCTCTTGGGGTCTGAATCGGGACCACTTTCTGGGAACATTAAGGCAAACATTGAGACCAGCTCCTATTATCGTCTCAGGCTAAGTGAATTAGAAATTAAACTTTCCTGAAGAGTAGAATTAGCCTTCATTGTTTTCCCCAATAACTCGATATACTCACGGAAAATAAAATAGTTTAGGACGACTTTAATCAGGAATAAAATTTTACAATCCTGGAGCCCGAGGCTAAAGGGTACAGCTGGGAGGATGAGAGCAGCACCAACATCAGGGCAGAATATTCTGAAATCAAGGAGGAGGAAGCAATACTTGAGTGTCCAGTTTTTGGTGATTCTTAGAATGGTCTCAGCCGTTGCATAGTGGAAGCCAGTAAGGCACCTAAAGGTAAAGCATGAAGACATGAAATGTAAGCTGAAAGCTCATTAGAAGGAAGTTCTGGGAAACAGGATCTCATTAGAATGGCCCACCCAGCATCATTATCTAAAAATATTTAGCATACAAATGTATTATCTATGGCTGGAACAAGTCAGAATTGAGGCATTAAAAATGGTAGGTGTAGTGGTAGAGAGTAAGTGTGTCCTATCCGGGCCAACAATGTGCTATGCTCATTTTAAGAGGTAGCATTGACATTTTAAATATATTTGATTCCATACTTTAAAAAAATGGTTTCTAATTACAATTGCTTGGGAAAAACTTTCATCCTTTGTAGCTTCATTAAGAGAGAAAAAATTGACCACATCTTCAAAAGTAACTGTTTGTGTCCATGTTAAGTCTTGTTGGTTGTCATGTTGGTGTGCCAAGGAGCACTGGGTAGCACCTGACTCTAATTCCAAACAAACAAATAGGCATCGAGGTTAGAAGAGCAGTGATGTGTACAGGGAGGGCCAGAGAAAGGTACACAAGATTCAATTACATTTAAAACTTATTACATAAAACCTTGACACCTCTAAAGCAAGCGTGTAAACAAACAAGCACACAAAATGAACTTTTCTCTTTATGACAAGACCTAAATGTCATCACTATGACAGGTAAAGAGACTAACTGAACTGAATCAGTTTGGGAAATTGGAAGTGGTCATTGAACAAATACAAACAGGGGACATTGGTTATGAAAGACATGGCCATCTTTAGGTCTTTCTTAATCAGATTTATATTCACAAAACATTGTGCTTATAGCATAAGCTCCTAAGTGAAAAGTTATACATGAATTGGGAATTCGTTTTGTGGTATTTTGTTGTATGTTTTTAATTTTATATTATTTTTTGTTCATGTTGGTTTTTCTGTTAATTAATGCTACTGAAGTGTAAGAATCTAACAGGGTGTGAAGGATTTATAATTCTTACCCTACCGAAGTCTCCAAGATGTCCTGAAATAAAAAGCATGCTTATTGAAATGACACTGTTGCTTATTAACGTTATTTGGCTATATTTTACAACGTAACCTTTTTCAAATAAAATCCTACTAATGGATACATAGTCCTATCTAGAAAGAAGAATTACATCAAAGAAGATGTGTTCAGAAACATTGATCTAATGCGCCATAGACTGTAGAATAAATAAAATAAGACTGCTTAAACTAACTAGAAAATAAAATGATGAACAACATTTAGATCATTCCAAAAAGTACAATTTTTTTTTTCATTTTAGAAATCAAAGGTGGTCTTATTACGTAGGCAGTACCTTATTATTTTATATCAATAACCCCTATGATTAAACTAGAGACCAGAAATTTAAGCATTAACTATCACTCACACATTTTTCTCACTTATAAAGTCTCTTTTTTTTTTTTTTTTGCAATTGATTCAAACAAAAAGGAGTTACTCTTAAGGACTGTTCTTGATGAATGCTACTGAAATTGTAAAAGTAGTCTTTTGCTATTTTTGAGCTATAACATGTCACCCATGAACTCTGAAGCTCTGTCGTTTTGTCTTATTGATTATTTGTTGTTCTTTCTAACAAAGGACATTGCTTCTGCACTTCCTTCATGAACTCAAAAGAGCATTTGGTGACATTATAAAATGCATCCAGGTATTGGATTTTTATAATCGTTAATCTTCAAGGAAAGCATGAGAACTAAAATGTCAATCAGCAAGACATTTTAAAAGACATTTTGAAAGAGTTGTTCTTCTTTTTAAAACTTCATCATGATACAAAAGGCCGCAATCCTCTGAGAATCCATTTTTCTGCCACAACAAAAGAAACAACAATGAAGATAAACTTATTTCTTTAACCCAAGTCAAAACTGACTATAGAGAATTGCAATATGAAGAAGATAAATATTCACTACACAACTGAGTGAAAACTAGCTATAAATTCAGTGGCATCATAAACTTGGACAAGGTCAAAGTTATCATTTGGTAGATTGGATGGATAGTTTTAGCACTAATGTGTCCTGATGATAGTTTTTATGGTTTTTAAAAATTGTATGTATTTATTTTTAAAAATTAGTTAATTAACTAATTTCAATAGTTTTGGGGGAACAGGTGTTTTTTGATTACATGGATAAGTTCTTTAGTGGTAATTACTGAGGTTTTGGGGCACCCATCACCCGAGCAGTGTACAGTGTACCTATGTGTAGTCTTTTACCCCTCGCCCCCTCTGTCACCCAGGCTGGAGTGCAATGGTATGATCTTAGCCCTCTGCAGCCTCGACCTCTCAGGCTCAAGTGATCCTCCACCTCAGCTTTCCGAGTAGCTGGGACTACAGATGCGCACCACCAAGCCTGCAACACCTTGTTCATTTTTTTGTAGAGACGAGGTCTTACCATGTTGCCCAGGCTGGTCTTGAACTCCCGGATTCAAGCAATCCTCCTGCCTTGGTCTCCCCAAAAGCTGAGCTTATAGGCATGAGCCACTGCACACAGCCTGATGATTGTTTAACTTCACTTTCCATACTTTCTTCTCTGTGGCTAGCTTGGTTCTTGCCACTTTTTGCAGTCACAAATTTTCACATCAGTATCTTCATCTTTGAGTATTGCAATATCATTCATAGCACCACACAAACTAGACCAATTATCTCCATATTCTACGGTAATTTCTATTTTTCCTTTCAGTTTTTGTTTGTTTGTTTGTTTGTTTGTTTTGAGACGGAGTCTCGCTTTGTTGCCCAGGCTGGAGTGCAGTGGCACGATCTCAGCTCACTGCAAGCTCCGCCTCCCGGGTTTATGCCATTCTCCTGCCGCAGCCTCCCGAGTAGCTGGGACTACAGGCACCCGCCACCTACAGGCTGTTATATTGTTCTGCCTGGTTTGTAACAGAATGCTTCAGAATTTCCATCTTGCTCAGTGGGCTTTCTCTCTCTGTCACGAAAGAGTTAGGGTTTCCTTTGATATGCAGGCTTAGAAATAATTTCTCTGCTCTTCATCCCAACAAAAACATTTGGTCTTTATTAAATGCAATAATAATATTTAACTAATTTAGCCACTATTTGTTTTGATCCCTTAATAATTTAGTCTGCATCAATATTTGGCTGGAGTTTAAGTTGCCAGGAGGTAAAGGCTATTTTTGTTTGATTGCTTTTATAAAAGCTTCATGTAATGCCATATCCTGTTAGGTGTTTCATAAAGATGTTTTATGATTGCATGCACTTAGCATCAGATACTGGTTAGGTGCTTTAAAATAGTAGCTAAATACTTTTATGTATGCAAATATTGAGGAGTTGGAAAAACGCCATCTTCATTCTCAGAGTCTACCAATTAAGATTTATTGATCATAAATATTTATACACTCATAGGTTAAGATGCTATCTTAATAGTCATAAAGTCTGGTTAGTAACATGGAAAATGTTTATGATATAATAAAAGTAGCCACTCTTCATTGAGTACATACTACGCAACAGGAACTTTATATAAATCACCTCAAAGTTTCTCAACCATACCTCCAGGTATGTATTTTGTCGTCCTCAATGTACAGTTGAGGAAGTAAAAGTCCACATAGCTTAGGGAGCTTTTCCACTGTTACTTAACTAATAGATGGTATCGAAGATTGAAACTAGGGCCTTAGACTTTCAAGTTTAAGACTTTTTACTTCACTAGCCAATATTAACACAATTGAAAGAATTGGAATGCAAAGTTTGCATGTGAAATGATGCATGGTTTATACAACAAGGTACAACTAAGAAAGTAAAGACTCGACATGGCAGTGAGTGGAACTATCAGGAATTTACTCTCTTTTTCAGAATTTTCTTAATTGTTTTTGCAAGAATTAACAATGGAAAAAAGAAAGGAAAAGTAAAAAAGAGCTAGGACAAGTTCAACATTGAGGCACTCATTTCTTTCACATGAAAGGACTTGGATTAATTAGATGAACTTTGTATAATTTAATTTTTCTTAGGGGAAGCATATAAAGACCTGCTCAAGACTAAGTAGGCATGGTTGTTAAAGGAAGCGAACGTCTCGATGACAACCTAAAAAAGAAACTGATAAGAAATAAGATGAGCCTCAAAAGACTGGTATTATTATGTTTTTAATAATGGAGGCATTAGCACTGCAATTGTTAGAATTTTATCTGTTCTATCGTGAAATAAGGATCTAGATAGTATGCAGTAATTAAAGATTGACTTTGATTTAGATAATCCATTTTAATTGCATTTTTAATTGTAGTGAAAATTTCATGAAGTACCATCTAAAAATGCTGATGCAGAAAGATTAGCTAATCAAGATCATGCCGTTATATTTGAATTACTAGAAAGGGACCATGAGTGGTTAAGTGTAAAATACATCTCTCAAGTAACACACGAGTCCCTGTAATCTCATCTCACCTTCTGGGAACAATGTATAACAAATTAAAGCTGGTTCATGAAATGTCATACAATCTGGCAGCAAGATTCTAATTGATGAAGAAACGGCTATTTTAATGATTCTTTAACAACCATAGAAAATTTCCAATTACTGGGAACTGTGACAAAAACTACCTTAAGGGGACAAAATAATTTCTAACAGTTTTTTTCAACCAACTCAGAGGCCCCAGTGGACGTTTCCTGACCTGTTCTCACTTGTTTTATTTAGTTTGGTTGAATGGATGGGCAACTGATTTATACTGTGAATGTTTAAAGAATTATGTACAAAATTAGAAAACATAACTTGCAGTTTCTAGATTTGCCTACGATTGCATTTCCCATAAACGCAGGGATTGATGTTACTCTTGAAATGAATGTTGACATGTGAATTTGTGTTCTATGGGTGCCCCTGCCCTCCGTTTTGGCCTCTGCATGCCAATTCCCATTGCAGCATGTATCACATTGTATTTTTGGAATACAAATGTATGTTTGGTCTCCCCCAGTAGGCCATGGGGCACCGTATGTGTTCAATACATAGTTTGATGCTGAATAGATTATTATGACTTTCATTTTGATTAAAATTATGGATGTTGTAATATATGTTGATCTTATAGTATCTCTATGTCCTTCCCACAAATGTGTACATATACATACATAGACACAATTTCATTGTATCTATCAATCTATCTATCTATCTATCTATCTATCAATCAATCATCTATATATCTATCTATCATCTTCATTTTGGATATTCCAGACATTTCAGGGTACATCTGTAATCTACCTATGAGTCTGGTTTTATGTCTAATCTATATAAGATAAAGGAATTAATCCTATTTTTAGGCGTTGTATTTACAATTTAAGTCTTCCAGAATAATGACAGTAATAAAGTCAAGGTTTTGGTAAAATAAGAATTGCTATTAAGTAAGTTTTGAAGGTTGCTAGAAAGAAAGAATCAAGGACTTGGAAAGAAGAATTCAATAGAAAAAAAAAAGAATAATAATTCAGGGAAAATTCGACAAATGTTATTGGCTTGTCCTACATTCTGTACCTTCTCTGATTCTGGTGAAGTTAAAACCATATTATGAATCTATTTCCCTATCATGTTTTCTTCCAAAATGGATTACTGAAAATAGAAGCAAGTATAATGAACCTGAAAATTTTGGTTTAAGGAAAACAAACCCATAATAATTAATACGTTTCAGAATTTATTTTTTCAGTATCTACATTTGTTTCTCATCACATATACACTAGCATAAATGAAGTTTAAGAAATAAGTCTTTCCAGATTATTTTCACTCAAGTATTTGTTTCAGTGCTGGGCAAGAGTGATCAATTTTAGTTTGCATAAGAAGACTCAAAGGGAGATGATTAAAAGTGTGTAACTCTTCGACTCAACCCTAGAAGGTCTTTGATGAGACCCAGCAATCTGGAAAATTATGATATGATATTATAGAACGATTATATAACAATATTTTAGAAGTAACTGCCATTTGGGGATCACAGAACAATACTAATCTCAATTATGTTACCTACCAACAAATTGAATATAATTAAATTGTTTTCAAAATATATGGGTTGAGATTATTTTGCAACTAAAATTGCCAGGTGAGGAATAGCACTTTTCCATTTGCTGCTGAATGTGATGAAATACTGAACAGTCACAGAGGGTCTACCAGATGTCCCTTTGGGAGAGTGTTGTGGGTAAATGGACTGTTTGCGTGCACCCAAATTAGCCCTTTAAGAAGCTGTGTGCTAGAGGCCATTAGAAAATAATTTGTGCTGTTCTCATAAATATGAAGACCTTTGGAAATACCTCTGTGACACTGGATGCAGTTTGTGTTTGGGAAGTATCACTGATAAGAAATAATACTAAAAATGAACAACCCCATTAAAAAGTGGGCAAAAGACATGAACAGACACTTCTCAAAAGAAAAAATTCATGCAGCCAACAAATATATGACAAATAGCTCAACATCACTGATCATTAGAGAAATGCAAATCAAAACCACAATGAGATGTCATCTCACTCCAGTCAGAACCGCCATTATTAAAAAGTCAAGAAACAAGGCCTGGCACGGTGACTCACACCTGTAATCCTAGCACTTTGGGAGGCCGAGGCAGGTGGATCACCTGAGGTCAGGAGTTCGAGACCAGCCTGGCCAAGATGGCCAAACCCCACCTCTAGTAAAAATACAAAAATTAGCTGGGCGTGGTGGTGGGCGCCTATAATCCCAGCTACTTGAGAGGCTAAAGCAGTAGAATTGCCTGAACCGGGCACAGAGGTTGCAATAAGCCAAGATCATGCCACCGCTTCACTCCAGCCTGGACGAAAGAGTGAAATTCTGTCTCAAAAAAAAAAAAAAAAGTTAAAAAACAACAGATGCTGGTGAGGTTGTGGAGAAATAAGAACACTTTTACACTGTTGGTGGGAATATAAATTAGTTCAACCATTGTAGAAGACAGTGTGGTGATTCCTCAAAGATATAAAACGAGAAATACTATTTGACCCAGCAATCCCATTACTGGGTATATACCCAGAGGAATATAAATCGTTCTATTACAAAGACACATGCATGTGTTGTTCATTGTTCACAATAGCAAAGACATGGAATCAACCCAAATGCCCGACAACAGTAGACTGGATAAAGAAAATATGGTACCTATACACCATGGAATACTATGCAGCCATAAAAAGGAATGAGATCATGTCCTTTGCAGGGACATGGATGGAGCTGGAAGTCCTTATCCTCAGCAAACTACTGCAGGAAGAGAAAGACAAACACCATGTGTTCTCACTTATAAATGGGAGCTGAACAATGAGAACACATAGACACAGGGAGGGGAACAAGCACTGTTGGGGGGTTGGGTGTGGAGAGGAAGAGAATTAGGAAAAATAGCTAATGCATGCTGGGCATGATAACTAGGTGATGGCTTGATAGATGCAGCAAATCACCATGGCACACATTTACCTATGGAACAAACCTGCACATCCTGCAGAACTTAAGATAAAAAGTAAAAAATTAAAAAAATTAAGATATCCCCCAGAACTTAAGATAAAAATTAAAATTACAAAAATAGTACTTATGTTAATGTAAGAAAATCCATCGCAGCTTAAAAATAAGTTAAAAAAAGGAAGACATGTTACATTTCATATTGGTAAGGAATTCAATATAGGTAAATGAGATATTTTGACAAAAAGATGATGTATAAGCAGGCATTTGCCTCCTCTCTCACAAAAGAGGAAAGAAGTGACAAAAAAGAAAAAAGAGAAAAGGAAAATTGGTAAAACCTCCTTTAACCTTGAGACTGTAAGGGGAATCCACATACTACAGATTTTAAACAATTTCTGATATCATTTCTATAAAGTCAGATTATTTTCTTCTTTATTTATTTTGATACACGTTTACTGACTAGCTGTTATGTTATGCATGTAGAATAAATTCATTCTCATACCACAGATTTTTAAGGACTTTCTGCTGTACTCTGTATAGATTAAGTCATATCACTTACTTCAACAAATATTTATTGAGTATTTATTATGGGCAAGCAGAAATCCAGCATGCTCAGAAAGTGGCTGTTGTTAGAGGAAATAAATGGAGATACCTTTGCAAAACTCTGTTAATATCCTGTTACAGAAAAAAGAAGGCTGCTGTGAGGTTGGAGGCCAGAAAGCAGAGGCACGTCTTCATCTGGTGCTTGTTTATCTAGCACAGATGACTTATTTCGGGATTGCTTTGTCTGGCAGGAAGCTTAAGAAAAAACAAACCAAAACAAAATGTTGCCAAAGGGACTTTGAGACTTTGATACAGTAGGTTCACCATGATTTGAGGAACACTTTCGAGAGTTAGAGAATTGGAGAAGCTTCAAAATCAGAGTGTGACTGAGAAATCCTCAATCTTTTCAGGCAGCACCTCTAGGCAACACACAAGCACACACACAGGCGCATGCCCACGTGCAAACACACACACTCTCACACACACTCACATACATGCACACGTACAAACACACACTCATACACGTGTACACACACAAGCACACACACGGTAGCATTTACGTTTACATTTATACTAGTTATTTGTGAGTGGGTTCTTTTTTATCCATATGCTATACAGACATGTGTTAGCCGTGTATTTTTCTGAATGATTTGAAGTAACACACACACACAGGATTCTTTAGAGTATGCGTAATTTTCTGCATTCTAGTTTCTCTTACTAAACTACATTGTGCAAATCCTTCTAGTTCAATTGATATGATTTATTTGACTGTACATGACCACATGATATTTCTGGGTACATATTCATCATAATGTATTCCTATGGATGAGTTATTCCCTTTTCATTTGTTTATTTCCTCATTGCACTAGTCCTATCATGGCTGTAAAAAGGCACCCTGCACATGTATAATTTAATGCTTGTAGGTTTTTTTTTTTATTTTAAGGAGAGAGGTTTCCTGGGTGGGATTTGGAGGTCAAATATTGCAATGATTTTCTAAGGCTGCTGTAACGGAACCACGGAAAACAGACATTTACCCTCTTATAGCTCTGGAAGCTGGAAGCGTAAACTCAGCATGTCACCAAGGCCATGCTTCCTCTGAGACACTGGTTGGAGACTTCCTTGCCTCCTTCTACCTTGTCATAGTGGCCACCAAATGTTGGCATTCCTTGGATTGCAGTTGCGACACTTCAATCGCTGCCTCCGTCATCACATGGCATTCTTCCATGTCTGCCTCTGACCCTGATCCCTTAGTAGGACCCCAGTAACATTGGATTAGAGGCCCACCCTACTTAAGTATAACCCATCTTAATTACATCTGCAAACGACAGATGTCCGGTTCACAGGTACCAGGTATTAGGATGTCAGCATATCACTTTGGGAGACACCATTAAATCGATAACAAATACATATGTTAATTTATCAAATTTAATACATGTGGCCAGATGTTCTTCTAAGTGACTATAGCATTCACATGTACACTAGTTATTGACGAGTGGGAACTTTTTATCTATAGGTTATGCAGATACGTGATATCCATATATTTTTCTAAACAATGTGATATAATATTAGTTACTGTAATTTCTATTTATTTAATTAGTTGTGAGCTTACCTATCTTTTCATTTTTTGTTGCTCTTTTATGAACTAATGCTCATATCCTCCTTATCTTGTTTAGGACAATTTATAAGTATTTTTTTATAATGTATGTCATAACTCCCTTCATCATCTTTGTTTTGTAAATCATTTTTCCAAAAATATTTCTCCACTGGCTTTGTGTATGGTACCTTTTGCAATATATTCATAACTTGTTTTTAAATTATATCAATTTTCTATTAGTTTTGTATTTATCCCATATGTTTTCATCTCTGTTCCTTCTTTCCTGCTGTCTTTTGGATTAATCAAATACTTCTTGTTTTCCTTTTAGTTTGTTGACTTTTTTAATCTATGGTTTCTTCGCATTTTAAAAAACATGTTATTTTACTTTAAGTTCTTGAATACATGTGTTGAACGTGAAGATTTGTTACATAGTTATTAACGCGTCATGGTGCTTTGCTGCATCGATCAACCCGTCACCTAGGTTTTAAGCCCTTCATGAATTAGGTATTTGATCATTTACATCAGATAAGTGAGGATATGCTTAAAATACAAAAAAAAAAAAAAAAATTACAAGTCGATATGAAAAAGGCAACCCACTTTTTTAAAAAGGGCAAATAGGCCGGGCATGGTGGCTCATACATATAATCCCAGCACTTTGGAAGGCCGAGGTGGCAGATCACTTGAGGTCAGGAGTTCGAGACCAGCCTGGCCAACATGGTGAAACCCCATCTCTACTAAAAGTACACACACACACACACACACATACACACAAAAGCTGGGAGTGGTGGTGCATCCCTGTAGCCTCCACCTACTCAGGAGGATGAGGTAGGAGAATTGCTTGAAGCCGGGAGGTGGAGATTGCAGTGAGCTGACATTATGCCACTGCACTCCAGCCTGGGTGACAGAGTAAGATTTCATTTAAAAAAAAAAAAAAGGCAAATAGTGTAACTAGGTATAGTAAAAACATTTAAAAAGAAGAATAAAATATTTCAAATTAATTAATATTAAAACCAAAACAAGATACGTTCTTTCCTCTTAAATGAGTGTTGATTAAAATAATAACCTGTTCTTAAGGGTTTAAGGAATCATTCTCGTATACTACTGGTGATAGTTGTAAGATCAATTTTAATTAAACACTATTTTAGGATGCAATTTTGAAACACTTTTATATTTATAAACTTTCATCAAGAAATGCCACCTTAAAGAGCTTAATTAAAGGAACTAACCAAGGATATTACTGCAGTTTTTACTGCAATAATTAAATATTAAACAAAAGAAATCATGAAAACATCAAAATAAAGGAGAATGACTAAATAAACTATATCACAATCATGCAATGAAATACTAGTCAATGTTTATAATGTTGTATAGAAATATAGTTATCATATCTTGATGTCTGAGATCTGGTGCTACACAAAAATTAGATTATAAATCACTATCTATAATATTTATAACACTGAATATACATGTACATAAAAAAGGATATTCAATGATAAAAATATATTTTCCCTTCTCCAGATTGATCTATAACTCCAGTGCAATTCCAGTAAAAATCCCAACAGATTTTTTTTCCCCATGCACTTTGACAATGTGATTCTAAAATTTAGATGGAAGAGCAAAAAATACAAAATTACCTTAGGGAATGAATTGTCCCACTAAATACTGAGGCTTGTTCTAAAGCTGTATTAAAAGAGTGTGCTTTCAAGAAAGGCATAAAAATGCCAGGGGCGGTGGCTCACGCCTGTAATCCCCTCACTTTGGGAGGCTGAGGTGGATGGATCACCTGAGGTCAGGAGTTTGAGACCAGCCTGGCCAACTTGATGAAACCCCATCTCTACTAAAAATACAAAAAATTAGCTGGGTGTGGTGGCACATGCCTGTAATCCCAGCTATTCAGGAGGCTGGGGCAGGAGAATCGCTTGAACCTGGGAGACAGAGGTTGCAGTGAGCTGAGATCGTGCCACTGCGCTCCAGCCTGGGCAACAAGAACAAAACTCTGTCTCAAAAAAGAAAAAAAAAAAAAAAAAAAGGGGATTAAAAAAATTAGGTTGTTGAAACAATATTGTACACACACAGAGAGAAAGAGAAAGATCAGTGAGGGTGGGAGAGGGAAATATTAGATACATGTCATAAATAACATAGATTAATACAAAAGAAATAACTATTCAATATACGGTGTTGTGAAAAATAATTTTCTATGTGGGAAAATGTGTTCTCTACTTCATACTGTAAAATATGTTTATGCTTTTTGAGTAGGCAGTATTTTTTTTTTTTTTTTGAGACGGAGTCTGGCTCTGTCGCCCAGGCAGGAGTGCAGTGGCCGGATCTCAGCTCACTGCAAGCTCTGGAGTAGGCAGTATTTTTAAAATGTATTACAGAAATAGTAATTATAAAGGCAATATTGATAACTTTCACTCCATACAGTTTAAAATCTTCTCTGCATCAAAAGGCATCACATAGAAAAAGAGAGGCAAAACTAGAGAATATATTTTTATCATGTAATATTAGCAAATAATTAGAAAATACAGGTAATAACAGAAATTAGTAAGAAATAAATAAACGAGCTAGTGGAAAAATCACAAACACATAAGTAGATATTTTTAGGAAAAAGGTGCAAGTGACCTGAAGTATAGATGCATAGTCTCTGAATAATATGCAAAATGCCAATAAGGTGACAGTGAGATACTGTTTTACCCCAGCTAGACTGGCCCAAACCAGAGTTTAACAAGTATTCAAAAGATATGGATTAATGGGATTAAAATGTTTTTAATAGCAGAAAACTTCAAACAAACTAAACACATCATCATGTGATGGGAAATAAATTGTGAAATATTCAAAAATAGAATTCTGTATAAATATCAATACTGAAGTACAGCTGCAAGCATCAACATGCATGACATTGGAGCCACAGTGTTGAGTGAAGAATCAAGCTACAAATAACACTAAAAATTCATATCATCTCTGCTACTAAAGAAATTGTAACAAAATACCATAGAGTAGGTGGTTTAAATGACAGAAATGTGTTTTCTTACCGTTCTGGAGGCTAATCCAAGATCAAGGTACAGGCTGCCTCAGTTCCTGGTGAGGGCTCTCTGCATAGTTGGCAGACAGCCACCTTCTTACTGTGTCCTCACACGGCAAAAAAAAAGAGAAAAATAGAGAGAGATATTGAGGGAGAGAGATCTTTATCTTTTTATAAAGCCAGAGTCCTATCAATTAAGGCCACAACCTTATGATCTTATTTAATCCTAATTACATCCTAAAAACCCTGTGTTCAGTTATAGTCACATTTCGGGTTAGGACTGAAACGTGAAATTTTGGGAACACAATTCATTCCATAGGATCATCTTCATGAAGTTTAAATGCAAACAAAAGCAAACTAATATATTATATAGCCACTCATACATATTCAGTGAAATTACAAAGAAAGTAGTACAACAAGGAAAATAAAATTTCAAATTCCTCCATGATGCAGGGAATGGCACCAAGAAGAGGAACTCATATTGACTCAATGGTATTAATGAACTTCTATTTCTTAATGGGGCCATCGGTGATTATTTGGTTATTATAATCTATATTATTTTTTATAAAAATCAGGAAAAATCTTTATAGATGATCCCCACTTGGGGTAAATAAATTACACAGTTCTAAAATGCATTTCTAATTCTGTGCATAGAAAATTTTTATTATGATACATATTCAATGATAAACTTAGTTTTCTCCTGATGGTGGAATTACAAGTAATTTTTGTTTTTTCTAGTGACTTCTTTTTCTATTTTTTCTAAAATATATTTCTTATGTTAAACAAATAGATAAACCAAGTAAAGGTAAAATGAGCTCACATCTAAAGACCAAGCCTCAAGCATATTGAGACTAGGTAGCCTTAACAGAGAGTACCCAGGGCTCAAGGGGATAGCGGACCATGGTTTACTTAGCCAAGTCTCTTTCCTAACTATTAAAATTTAAAAATTGTATTGCTAAAGAGCTCAGTTGTTATATGGGAAACTTAGGGATTTCTGGCTGCAGGTATTTCTTCATTTTGAGGTGTGACTGCCTCTTCAGTACCTGTCAGATTAAAAGAACTAGCTTCCTTGGTTGGGTTTTATTTACTGTCATTATTAATGATCCAAAGGATGGAGTAAACATAGAGCCAGTTAAGCCGGGAGGGCTTGCTAACACCTGGGAAAACAAAAGAACACAAAAATTTCAGTACTGTTGCTTTACTTCTAAGTAACAGCTCAATCTAAAATCAGTCATTTAAATTATGTTACTCTCAACTTTGTCTCTCTTTTCAGAACATAAAACACTTTTTTTCTTAACCAATGTTATTTTGGTTTTAAAAGATTACAGAACACAAAGGCCTCTTGATTTACAGCTTTCCTCTAAGGAAAGGGTCTCAAAGTATCTTGCAAATACATGTAGAGGGATGTTGTATTGCTTAGTAGGAGAAATTTTTTCAACCTCAATTAAATGTACTTTTTTTCTACTTACATTGCCTGAAGGTTGCTTCTAACTCAACAGCTTGTGAGGAAACCTCAGAGACATAGACATCAGCCAGAATAGAAAAAGACCTATGGGTTTACAAGAGACATAATTTTGTCCCCATGAAGAATTAAGAAGGTCTTCTGCAGAACTTTCCAGCAATGAGCAGTCTTAGATGGCAATGCTGATTTGCATGGAAATAGGGAATGCTGAATATAGAATACATGAGAAGAGAACTACTAGGTGTTTAGATGGTGTGACAAGTGGTATGCAGGCATGCATGTTTATAGCAAATGACTGTGTGACTCATAGCCAAGGTACAACTTGTCAGGACCAGGAATAGCATATGGAAGAGGGCAGAGAAAATGATGAAGAAATTTGCTACTGCAGACTAGATTCTGAGCACAAGAAAACAGTAGCTTGAAATCTGGAAATGACCATAATCTGGAAAATATCTCTTTGGCATTAGGAGTAAAGAACAAGGATGAAAACAAACCCATACATGAACCCAGTGACTACACAGGGAAGCCAGTTTTCAAGAGTGTGTGTACCCTAAAACAATCATAAGAAAGCAAAAATTTTTTAAAAAGCAAAAATTGACAAGTAGGATTTAGTTAAACTCTCTGCACAGCAAAATAAACTATCAACAGTTTAAACAGACAATCTACAGAATGGGAGAAAATACTTTCAAACTATGCATTTGGCAAATGTCTAATATCCAGGGTCTGTAAAGAACTTAAATGCATTTACAAGAGAAAAACAAGCAACCCAATTGAAAAGTGGGCAAAGTACATGAACAGACACTATTCAAAAGAAGACATACATGCAGCCAACAAGCATATGTTAAAAAGCTCAATATCATTGTTTATTAGAGAAATGCAAATCAAAACCACAATGAGATACCATCTCACACCAGTCAGAATGGCTATTATTAAAAAGTCAAGAAACAACAGATGCTTGCAAGGTTGTGGAGAAAAGGGAACAATTATAAACTGTTGGTGGGAATGTAAATTAGTTCAATCATCGTGGAAAGCAGTACAGCAAATCCTCAAAGCGCTAAATGCAGAACTACCATTCAACCCAGCCATCCCATTACTGGGTATATTACCCAGAGAAATAGAAATCATTCTGCCAGAAAGACACATGCAAGCAAATGTTTACTGCAGCACTATTTACATTAGCAAAGGCATGGAATCAACCTAAATGCCCATCAATGATAGACTGGATAAAGAAAATGTGGTACATACACAACATGGAATACTATGTAGCCATAAAAAAGAACAAGATCATGTCTTTTGCAAAAACATAGATGGAGCTGGAGGCTATCATCCTTAGCAAACTAATGCAGGAACAGAAAACTAAATATCTCATGTTCTCACTTATAAGTGGAAGCTAAATTATGAAAACTTATGAGCACAAAGAAGGAAACAACAGACACTGGGGTCTACTTGATGGGGGAAGGTGGGAAGAGGAAGAGGAGCAGAAAACATAACTATTGTGTACTGGGCTTAACACCTGGGTAATAAAATAATCTGTACAACAAACCTCCACGACACGTGTTTACCTATGTAACAAGCCTTCACATGTACTCTCAAACTTAAAGTAAAATAAAATATGCCTATATTTTAAAATATTTTTATTGTCTAATATAAAATATACTTTTAGGCTGTTACTTTCTTCTATCATCCATATGTATCAGTTACTATAATAAAGTAATTGATATTTAGAAAAAAAAAGAGTGCATGTACATGAGATAGAAAAAGGATGCGTACCCTATGATTAATACAAAAGAGGGAAAAACCTGTAAAAATTGAATCAGGAAGGCCAATATCCCCAAATAAACCAAATCTCAAAAACTGTGAAAATGGAAGGAGCTGGATCCCCAAGTCACCTTTGGGGGAAAGGCTCCCTATAGAGTCACCTGACAATAAATATTTGCATTGGAATTTGCGTGAGTGAGAATTAAGTATTCTTTATGTTTGGCCACTGAGCTTTGGGGTTTGTTGTAGTAGCCATCAACCTATCCTGTACTGACTAGACTGAAATCCCAAATAATAAAAATGCCGTCCTTTAAAAATATTTTTAATGTATTTAAAAATCTTGCAAATATATTTGCAAGATAACCTTTAACAATCTTTGAGAAATTAAGGGCAATGTAAAAAGTACCAGAAATATAGAAATTGACTAGTGTCAAGTTTTATAAGACAAAAAAGGACAAATTGGTAAGCTTTATGTCAATGTCAGGCAAACAATGTATAATGAATTATTGAAGAGATAGTTTGTGGGTACATTAAAGTCCTCATTATCAGGAGTCAGCTTTAATTCCTTAAGAAAAAGACATATTGTAGTCTCCGGTTTTCCTCTTTGAAAATTGTTTGTAGGCAGTAGTTCAGGGATTGGAATATAGAACTCCAATATTATGCATAAGCATAATGTTGCATAAGCAATATGCATAAGCAAGTGCATAAAATGGAAGTATTCAAAGGAATGTCGTCTAGTATGTATCATTAATGTTTAACAATTCAATTTGACATGTAACACATTTCTTAAAACTATTTGGCTTTTATTTTAAGAAAGCGTGCAATAAAAATGATTCAAATATGCATAGCATTTGTGCAATGATTTGTGGTTTACAAAGCTCCATATGTACATTTTCTCTCCTGATTTTTACAATAAAGACTAGGTAAGAAAATTGACTTTCAAAGGAAAAAGGATAACTTATTGGGACTACACAGTAAGTTGCAGCTGGGATAAACCTAAGCTTTCTGACTCTAAACAGTTTTCTGGCCACTACTTCATTATGCCACTTGTCTGAAGTCAATGCTACACATGTGCTATTTGCTGTCTGATAGTTATTTCAATTACAGGTAATGACAAACACACACACACACACACACACACACACACACACACACACTGGGCCAGATTACTATTGTACACTATCGGAAGAAAATACTCTCTAATGGGATGCTCTACTTATGGATCCATTTAACACAGGAGCTCGAAGGGCTTGTTCTATCCCATCTGGAACTTGTGGACTTCAGGCATTTATTGAAGGATGGAAAAGTGCCCTTGTTATGTGACTGGGTTTCTTCCAGGAGCTAAATGCCAACAGTAGTGTGCATAATGAGAATGAGCCGTTGCCAGAGGTTCTCCCATCAGAAAGAATTCTGATCTTAGAGGCTGTTATCAGCTCTAATCCGACTCTGCAACTGGCTATCGTAGAGAAGGAAATGTGTCTTATGGAAATGTTTGTTAAGTAATGTGTGAAGGACTGCCTTTTTGAATTCAGGGAATTATGGCCTCAAGCCTCTACAACTGATATCAGCATGTTCTGATTTTAAAATAGAATATTTAAAAATCATAAAAGCAGTTTGTTCCAGTTTGATCTTTAAAAAACAATTAGTGTGATTGTGAGTTAAGGTGAGAGTAGTAGGAGGTAAGATCAGAGAAGGAAGGAGAGAAACAAACCGTGCAGAGACATATAGGTTTTTACGGTGAGGGTGATGAGAAGCCATTAAAGTGCTCTCAACAGAGGAATAAGGTGATGTGATGTACTTTCAGTAAGATTCCATTGGCTGCTCTACTGACAATAAACTGAAAAGGAAAAGGCGGGAGCAGAGAGATTAGTTAGGAGACTTGATTACAACTATCCAGATTAAGAAATGATGATAGTTTGAACCACTCTTGGTCATGGAGTGACCAAAAGCGATTGGATTTAGAATGTATTTTGAAAAATAGAGCTGCCATGATTTGCTGAATAGTTGGATCTGGGGATGAGAGAATCATTAACAATGACTCCAAAATGTTTGTCCAGAGTAAGTAGAAACAAAGAGTTACCAGTCACAGTGCTGGAGATGCTTATTAGACATCTAAGACATGATATCAATAAACAATGGGATTTTCATTCTGTAGTTTAGGTTACAGGTCTAGCCTGGAAGTTTAGTGTTAAGGATCACTATTACCTAGAAGGTACTTAAAACAGCGAGTCTAGAGAGGATATGTAGACACCAACTACACATGGAAAATAGAAGTGGCCAAAGAACTGACCCCTGGAATATGTCCAAGTTTAAAGTTAGGGAGATGAAGAAACAACATCAATGGCGCCTGACAAGGAATGATTAGAATAATAACCAGGTAACAAATTTAAGAGTGACTCTTCCAAACTGGAAATTTCAAAACAAAATAAGCCTGAAGAATTTTTAGAAGAATATAGTCAGGAAAAATGGAATAAAGAGTATTTTCAAAAATGCTTTATAGCACATCTATAATGGAGAAAAAAACCCCATGTCCAACTGTTCTCCTCACAGTGGGTCACCCAAAAAGCGTCAAGGGAGTGGAGAAGAACCGGATATGAGAAGAAGACAAGTCCTAAAAGATAGTTAAGTGGAGAATTAGGTAATTGTGTCTTGTTTCATAGGAAACAAGAAACCATGCAAGGGACAAGAATCTAATGAAGGATGGGTATGTACGATACAACTGTTTCCTATGTAAATCATTTTTAATAAAAACTCTCTATAGATCTTACTCAAGTTATGAACCTTTCAACTTCAAATAGTGAAGATATATACACATTCACAAGCTGTTTTATTTACAAACCTATGACATCTGCAGAACTTTTAAACAAAGGACTCCAGGGTAATAACACCTGGATTACGATTGTCTCACCAACTCCGCTGCTTCAAGAGAGGAAATACCTCAGAGAATTAAGGGAACTCTTCGCACTGGGTTCTAAGCAGTTCTGTCCCAGGTGTCTGGTTGTAGCATGAGATTCTTACTGGTAGAGTTTCGTATCCATCTGCTAATAAAGAGACAAACAAGAATCATCCCCGGATGCCTGTGCCAATTGAACATTTCACCAAAAACAATTAAATCAAATTTTTGTTGCGAATTGTTAAAGTAGCTTGAGGCAGTGTCACTTACATGGCCTCAAATAATGTCTCCAGTGTTGCAGAAACAACTATTTTCTCTCTGCACTAGATGAAGAAGGGCTGGGTTTATTTTTTCCCCTTCTCTTCCCTGAGCAAATCCCCATAACAAATAAAGTTACACTTCAAGACCGGATTACTCAGACTATTGGCTTTGCATGCCAATGTTTAAGTAAAAATGATACTTCTGAGAATTCAAATAATGTTTAAGTATTTCCAGGCTACAGTTCTACTTGCATTTGTCTTGGCACCAGCTCACCATGAATGTGTCAGGTTTTCAAAAAGATGACTTTAGTCATAGTTGGATGTCTTCATCCAATGCCTCACACGTGCTGAACGTGTTTCCATCGACTTCTTGCCTACTGGCATCTGGTGAAGAGTTCACTGCACCTCTAGCTGTACAGTTTTCTGATAGGAGTCTGCAATCTCCTCTAGAAATGGTCTTATTTTGTTTAAGAGAGAAATATTTAAAAAGAGAATGAATGATAGAGATAAAAAGAGAAAGTTTAAAAATTCAACAAAATATATAAGATGTTACAAAATGTATGATAATGTAAATAATCGATCATTAATCAACTAACTCCCAAAAGCTTCAGCCCTGGGCTAGTTTTCATTTCAAGTGTGTTCATTTTACAAGTATCAGAAAATAACATTTTGTAAATGACACAGTAAATTACATTATCTTAAAGATTACACTCTTAATTTTTTTAAACTCTCAAAAACCATTCCTTCTTTTCTCCCCTCCACCCCAATTCTATGTCTTCTAAGGTATATTATCAGATGAACAGAAAAATTCACATTCTTGTAGATAATCTTTTTTTTACTTTTTGATGATTACCTACCTGAAGAAATGTATTATAGTCCATACATCTATCATCTAAGAACATATAAGAGGAGACACTGGTAACACATAAACTACCTTAAATTATCTGAAGCTCAAACATTTCTTTTTTCATAAAAGAAACTATTTCAGGCCTTGTGGAGACAGTATAGGAGATATTTTAGGGCACTCAAAGGTGTCTTTAAATTTCATCACTCATTTCATGGTTTGGGAGCTACTAGTGCTAAGATTCTCTGTGATGGCGGGTATGGATTCAGTGGTGCACGGTTGCTGTCTCCTACCTGACAAGATTTCCAGCTCTAAAATATGTGTGTAAATGACGTTGGATATTATACAATGGATATTAAAAAACTGGAAGGGAATTCTGATTTGAGATGTGATTATTTTTCAGCCTTAAAAAAAAACATAACTAACATTTTTTTTTTCCTTTTTTATTTTCCTCCCAGGTTCAAGCAATTCTCCTGTCTCAGCTTCCTAAATAGCTGGGACTACAGACATGCACCACCATGCACCGCTAGTTTTTGTACTTCTTTTAGTAGAGTCGGGGTTTCACCCTATTGGCCAGGCTGGTCTCAAACTCCTGACCTCATGATCTACCCTCCTCGGCATCCCAGAATGCTGGGATTACAGATGTGAGCCACTGTGCCCGGCCTACTGACATATTTTTAATAAAAGATTTCTTAATTATCTTATATAATGCTCTAAACTATTTCACTAGGGATTAGGAAGTTATTTTTGTGTAACTAAAATTCTTCCTGGATAAATACATTTCTTATTATTTTGCCCTCAGTTGATATTGGGGACAACTATTTACTGTGGTTTTGAAATACAGGTTTATAAATTTTAGGGATATATTATTTTGTTTTTATATGCACAGGGGATGCCAAGATATTTAAAATTCCTGGAACAAAGCAATATTATAGATACAGAAAGCAGATCAGTGACTGCCTAGGCATATCAGTATGTTTTCACGCTGCTGATAAAGATGTACCTGAGACTGGGCAATTTACTAAAGAAAGAGTTTTATTGGACTCACAGTTCCACATGGCTGGGGAAGCCTCATAATCATGGTGAAAGACAAGTAGGAGCAAGTCACATCTTACATGGATGTCAGTAGTCAAAGAGAGAGTTTGTGCAGGGAAACCTTTTTAAAAACCGTCAGATCTCACGAGACTCATTCATTATCACAAGAACAGAGCAGGAAAGACCCGCTCCCATAATTCAATCACCTACCACTAGGTTCCTCCTATGACACATGGGAATTGTGGGAATTATAATTCAAGATGAGATTTGGGTGGGGACACATCCAAACCATATCACCAGGGCCATGGGTAGCAGCAGAAAAAGACTGCGAAGTGTCATGTGAAACTTCGTAAGGTTATAGAAGTGCTCTAAGACTGCATTGTGCTGATGCTTAAACAGCTGAATAAACTTAGTAAACAATCATTACTCTATATAGTTACAATGGGGGGATTTTACAGTATATATTCCTTAATCAAGCTGTACATGCATATATATAGATATATACATACATATATGTATTTATGTGTTTTATATATATACAAGCTGTGTGTGTGTGTATATATATACACACATACACGTATTAAGCATAAACTCTATGAAGTTGAGTTTAAACTCTATGATTGAGCTGTCATATAATTACGACACTATTGGCATACTATACGGCATACACTACAATCTGCTTCATGGTGAACCCGCTTATCCTTCTGAGCACTTTTATTAATCTGCAGTAAGTGCATGTTTTCGGAAATACATACAACTCTGTGATAGGTTAGGTATAGCTTACCCTGAAGTATTGTAAAACCTTAGATTAATTCTATACTTTTCAAAAAATAATGAGACTTTTTTTTTTTACAGTAGAATTTAGCTACCTTCACATAACCTTACAAGTTAACAAAATCTATTGCTTTTTGATGGCTTGTAAGTGCATTTCTTGGGACAATATATTAACCTGTTCAAAATGGATTTATGTATTGGTAAAAGTTTAAAATAGTTTCAAGGTTACTTGTTTATGGCCAAAGAGCAATTCACCTTTTTCTTTTGTTAAGTTTAAAATGGGAACTTTTTCATCAAAGGCTTACGGCTCTCTGTCTTCTAGGCACATGCCAGGATGGCACATCCTGGATTCCACATGCTTGGATAGGGTCAGGTGATTGAAAACAGAGTCATGTCTGTCACCTGTCTGCTGGAGGATTTAATCTCTGTTGTGAGATTTGCTAAAACTCTCTTTGACATAGAGACTACACAGGAGGTTGTGGCTGCTCCAGCAGCTTGGATTCAGAGTGAGAAGGCATAAAGAAGAATCCCCAGCTGGCTTGTGCAGTGGTTACTTGAAAATATTCAGGCAAGAGATGATGGTGTGGTGGACCAGGCTGGTAACAAGGGAGGTGGTGAGGACGGGTCAGACATGGGATATGATTTGATGGTAAAGTTGACAAGATCTACTGATGAGTTGGATATACTTTATGAAAGAAGATGTAAACCAAGGATGAAGTAAAAATGTTTGGTAGGGCAATTGGAAGATTAAAGTTGCCATATACTGAGATGAAGAAGACTTGTAAAGAAACAAGTTTAGAGTGAAAGACAGAAAATTAGGTTTTGACACTATTAATTTTGAGAACTCTATTAAAAATCCAAGTAGAAATGTCCATTAGCAGCTATATACATAAGCTTGTAAAGGGTGATGCCAGCATTGATATGCGAATTTATAGTCTAAAATTTCTCCTTATTTCAGTGTAATTCAACTTTTATCATGTAAATGTGATTATGAGTCTTTTAGAAAATGGAAAGTTTCTGAATGCAGTAAATACTTTCATGGAATAAAAATCTATCATATATGTGTAAAGGAACTATCTACATAATGAAGTATATGAATTAAACTCTTCATGTGGGTCTTATTCTGTCTTAAATAATGAATGAAAGGAAAAGTTGGTTAAGTTAATTAACACTTCGTTAAGGAATAAAAAGGCATGACGATAGTTTTAGGAATGGCGTGACACTGAGATAAAGCAGTAAGTTATCTTGTGGAGACCATGGGGAGAGTCCTCGCAAGGTTACTGTGACTTTGACAATGACCATGGTTGTACTTCACTCAGAAACTTTAAGGGGGAAAAAATATAAAGGAAGAGGGAGATAAGAAAATCGGATAGGTAATTATGCAAAGGTCTTCAGTGAGGGTCATGTGGTTTCCAGAAGGTCAAAAGGAGAATTGTGTAATCAAAATGGCTAAAATAATAGTTAACCCTAAATGTATTGTCACTTTTCAAACTGACATAAAAGAAAATTTAAAAGGCTGATAATGGTTGTAAGAAGATAATTAGAAGGATAGCCATAGACCATATTAAAGGTAGCTAGATAGCAACGCTCATTAAAAGTGTTTACAATCTAGGAATACAAATGCCTCAAAGTAAGAACCACACTAAAACAAATGTAAAAAAAAAAAAAACAGAAAAAGAAAAGAAAGAAAATCTAAAAGTAGTTATAATGAACATAATTTGAGCTTCTTGTACTACAAGTCAATATAAACATCACAATTTAAAATCTTTGGAAATAGTATATTTCTTAAACTGGCATCCTTCATTTTCTAACAAAAACTTATTCTTAAGTTTTTAATGTGAACATTCTTTGGTATTAGTTGAATTTTGGGATTGTTTAATGGGTTCCAGGCTCTGTCGTCACTACACAGAACGTTGGAAGATACTTTTGATGTATGAAAGACTAGCATAAACTTGTACCTGAAAACGGTGTTTTACTGTCTGAACTTCTAAGATGATGAACTGAAAGAGCTATCATCATGTTTATTAAATCAATGGTGCTACTTATTTGCCAAACCAATAATATAAAAGCAAATATGCTTGAGGCACTTGAGTAATTAAATCTGTTGGGAAAAAGTCCAAACGGAATGGCATACCCTGCAATCTGCTTCATGGTGAACCCACTTATCCTTCTGAGCACTTTTATTAATTTGCAGGAAGTGCAAGTTTTGGGAAATACGTACAACTCTGCGAGACGTTAGGTATAGCTTACCTTAAAATAGAGAAATTGACTAGTCCTTTTCCATATTTATAAAACATAGCACAAAAAATATCTACCTGGAACGTTTTACATACTGGGGACAATCTTGAATTTTCTAAGCTTGCTGGAAATCTTAAAATGTGATTCCCTGTAACTTTAAGTTAAGAAAGACATTTGTTTTGAGAATTTTAAAAATAATTTTTAACAGTTTTATGTAGTCATTTGTATTGAAGTTTTCACATCCAATTACATTTAGGAATCAGCTGACATATTTTTACTTTTTCCTTACCTTATTTCTATATCCTAGATGTTTAATTTTATTCCATGATAAAATAATTTGTACATTGAATTCATGCCATGATGAAATGAATTTTATATCTAGTCTCTTAAATATCATGATACCAAATTAAAATTTAGAGATAGGATAGTCAAAAGGTCTTTCTTAAAAAACATTACTTTCACATTTTTGATGATGTTTTTGATCTCCAAAATAAACTTTTAGAAAACATTTGCATGTACTCACAAATCCCCTTAATTTCAGGAATTGACTAGATCATGATAAGTCCATTGTGTTGTTTTCTGTTTGTCGGTAAACACTTAAGAGCCTATTTTTCAAAAATAAATATTTTCATAATAAAATGCATGAAAGTATTATTTCTAGGTAGTAATGAAATCTCTTGTCAAGCACTGGTTTCTACAGGAGTCTACGCCATTTATGATAAAAATGTTTAAAGATACTTAAACTGAAAAACTGTAGGCTTCTATTCTAGAAATAGATTATTGATCTTTACATATTAAAGGCTCAACAGCAAACAACAACCGATAAAGCTAGCGTTACCAGTATTTTTTCCTAATTCTTGAATTACAATTAGAATTGGGCAACTGAGAAATCGGAGACATTCAGAAATAAAGACAAGAATAATAATACTGGTTTTCTTAATCACCTATCCTTATCCCTTCTTCCCATTTCTGCCCAAAGATTCGAGACCCTTCTATTAAAGCAATAGTCTTATATATTCTGATGTTGTCATTTCTACTTCAGGGGATGAAGAAGGCTACAAAATGTGCCTACTGGTATTCTGTGAGGAGAGCTTGTTCCCTGGCGCTAGGTACTGTGAAGATGGATCAGGAGAGAGTTTATCTAGACTGTCTAAGAAAGATGTGATTCCTTCAGCTACACAGGATTGAAAGGAGACATTTCTGAAGGGGAAAAAGAAAATGAAAGAAAAGGTGTTTCAAATTGAGGATATGCTGTGTGGTGAACTTGTTCTTCACTCTAGCGTTCACAAGTGACTCTTCACGGCCCTCTTGGATGAAATAAACTGGTTCCCATAGAAACGGACCGTCTCTGATTTCACAGTCTAGGGCACACAAAGAACTCAACTTTCTGGAAGCAAGGGTGATGGCTCCTGAGAGCTCAAGGACAAGTAGGAGTCAGTAGAAGCACACCTGGACTCAGAGAAATTATTGACCTCTCATCCTGAATTACGTAGCGCTTGAAAAGACTGTCTTTGAATCAGAAAAATAATGCGAGCGCCTATCAAACTACCTTACGCAGCCAATTGAGTGATCATAGGCTTGGGTGGAAAAATGCAATTCACAGAACCTTTTAAGAGCTAAGATTCCTTAATCAACGTGGAGGCTGTCTTGTTGAATGAGACTGAACTGTGCTGCACAGGATTCAGTTGCATGGTAGATGGAGCTACCTCCCTGGGACCCAAATCTCAGACCTGCTGCAAAGTAACTATATGATCTGCAAGTTGCTAACCCTTCTAGGCTTCTGTTTCATTATTTACGTAATGAAGTGAGGGGAATATGTTCCTTGTAAATGTGTTAAGAGGATTAAATTAGTTCATGTCAAATGATTTAGAACACTGTCTGCCATATATTAAGAACTCAACAAATACTACCTAGTATTAATAATGTGCCCCAAATCTGTAAATCACTCAGTAATACATGGTTTTAGGCTAAATATGGGAAACAGAAGGAAATAAATTGTCCAGAAGCTAAAAATGTGAAAGACTCTTCATATATTTAAAATATTTTCTTTTTTTCTTTTTCTTTTTCTTTTTTGAGACAGAGTCTCGCTCTGTCACCCAGGCTGGAGTGCAATGGCGTGACCTCGGCTCGCTGCAGCCTTCACTTCCTGGGTTCAAGTGATTCTCCTTCCTCAGCCTCCTAAGTAGCTGGAATTACAGGCATGTGCCAACACACCCAGTTAATTTCTTTATTTTTAGTAGAAACGGGGTTTCACCATGTTGCCCAGACTGGTTTCAAACACCTGACCTCAAGTGAGCCACCCACCTTGGCCTCCCAAAGTGCTGAGATTACAGGCATGAGCCACCATGCCCAGCCTGAAATATCTTCTTCACATCTCTTCATATGCATATTTGTTTTTATAGATACATAAATATACGTTTTTGATATAACTTGGAATCTTGCATTTTCTCACTCAATGTAAGTACTTTTCTTATCTTTTACCTATATAAATCTAAATATATACATATATATGCTTAGATGATATATTTATATACTTATTTTACTTAAGTATTTTTCTATTATCAATAGTTAAAATTCCACTATGGTTTATGCCATTTATTGTCACTTTCCCTTCTCAAAAAAGTATCATACTGCTTAAAAACATTAAATTTTGTGTGTGTGTGTGTGTGTGTGTCTGCTTGGCATTCTCTTTGATTCCATTGATCTACCTCTTTAGTCTTGCAAGAAAATCTTCCTATTTTAGTGACTATAGTTTTGGTGCATTAATTCACGTTTTATATTTTTGGACTCTTGGACTCTATCACTTGATAACCATCATTTAGCTGTTCTCTTTTTATTTCATCTCCAGATGATTCATAAACAAATTTATGTAAGTTCTACAAACTAAACAAAAGCTCAAACAAAAAACAGAATACCACTATTGGAATTTTATTCCAGATTGGATTAACATGTATTCATCTGTGAAGAAAATATAGTAACTATATTGAGTGCTGCCACCCAGAAACAACATATTATCTTCTTTTTCCTCTTCTTCTTCTTCTTCTTCTTCTTATTATTATTATTATCATCATCATTATTTTTAGTTTTGATCTTGCTCTGTTGCCTAGACTGGAGTGCAGTGGCAGGATCTCAGTTCACTGCAACCTCCACCTCTCAGGTTCAAGTGATTCTCCTGCCTCAGCCTCCCGAGTAGCGAGGATTACAGGCTTGTGCCACCACGCCCGGCTAATTTTTGTATTTTTAGTAGAGATGGGGTTTTGCCATGTTGGCCAGACTGGTCTCAAACTCCTGACCTCAGGTGATCCACCCACCTTGGCCTTCCAAAGTGCTGGGATTACAGGCGCGACCCACCACATCTGGCAATATGTATCTTAATTTCTTAAAATCTGTTTTCATGAATCCCTATAAATATTCCAATAGTGTTTTCTATTTATTTATAGCTCCTTATTTTTATGTATATATAAAAAAAATAATAAACATAAGGTGGGGAGGGTTTGTTTTTATTTATCTTCTGTGATCTTTTAAAAATTTATCATTTTTACTGGGTATTTTTGATGTACAGTGCTGCTGATGTTTTTACAAATTCATCTCATCCTCAGTTTATTCTCTGAACTCATTAGTCAATTTTAAGAACATCTGTCAGTTTTTTTAAAAATCCGTTTTTAATAGGCTTTATCTTTTAGAGTAGTTTTAGGGTCACAGCAAAATGAATGGAAGGTACAGAGAGTTCCCATAGACTCCTGCCCCCCCAACCCCCCACACACAGACTCTCCTAGAATATTGTAAAAGGATCTATCAGTCATTTTCCTCACGCCTCTTATAGATGTCTCTCTTCAACAATGAGCAGGTTTTTTCCATAACTCTCTGTGGCAGGACTGGGCTTGTTTGCACTCAAATCCATGACTCATTGTTTCTGTGCCTTTCTGTGTGTTACAGGTGGGCTGATCCCCCTGCAGCCAGTTTCTCATAAGCCACTGACTTCCAACTGGGAATGTCTTGGGGGATACTGGGAGTGGGGATATGGAAGTGTAGAGAAAGCATAAGAAAATACTGGGTGTATACACCTTTCCCTCTCTGAGTACGATGACAACGCGATAGTCAATGTTGCATCTGTGACTCCAGCTCGTGCCTGGCAGGTACACCCTAGCTCCAGCTTCCCCTGGGAGAACGTGCATTTCCTGGCTCCACTAACACCACCTTCTTCTGTCCTTCCAGCCTAGAGATGATGACCCTGGAAGCCTTGATGGGCTCTAGGTTGTCTCCCTATTCCTGTTTGCTTTGTAGCTTTTCCATTATGCTGTCATCCAACTCCCCAGCCTAAGCCCTCTCTATTTTCAATTCTCAAGTGTGTTCTGTTCCTGATTAGTCCCTGACTGATAATACCACTCTCCTCCCGATCTCTGATTAGTTTTCCTGTTAGGTTGTTTCCGTTAAAAAAAAAAAAAGTTTTCAAACCAACTACCACCTACAAATAATTTACTGTGATCACCTAAAAAGATTTTCACAAAAGCCCTGCCACGTGCAATGGTGAAGGAAGTTGTGGGTACCTTGGTGGAAGGGGTCACAGACATGACTTTTCATTGTAACATCATCTTTTTTCTCCAAGAGTGCCACTGTATGGCGATGACACAGAGAGATGTAGAGGGA
This sequence comes from Macaca thibetana thibetana, assembly GCF_024542745.1. NCBI lineage: Eukaryota > Metazoa > Chordata > Mammalia > Primates > Cercopithecidae > Macaca > Macaca thibetana. The sequence goes on from NC_065586.1 coordinate 8,893,564, forward strand.
CAGATCTCGGACAATTTGATAAAATAATTTCACATTTTTTACAGGACTGAAAGGACGGCACTTAAAAATAGGAGGAATCATTTATTCACTGGTAAATTTGCTTCTGCCAATGCTCTATTGATTGTCCTTACAAGACAATATGAGATGCAAAGCATCACTCGCTAGAGCATTTCCCTAATGTTGAACCGAAGACCTGGTCTACTAAACTTGTTATCAAAGCCAGTTTGTTGAGATTCAGTGTATCACTGATATGCCATCCTAGATACACAGAGTAAGAGCGGCTATTTTTCTGGGTGTACAAATCATTCTATCTAAATGCCACATTACACAACAGACGATCAACTCCATAAAGCAGAGGCTGTGTCTATGCTGTTAGCCACTGCATACCAGCCCTTCAAGGACCGCCTCATGTGGAAGAGATTCTCAAATATTTGTTGAACAAAAATGAATGAATACAAGAGTGGGCTTGAAGAACCCTACTTTGAAAATTATCTCATGATGGATGCTGGGGATATGGGAGGAGAGGGACACTTACCTGGTTCCCAGTGTGGAAGTTGTCTTTCTTCACCTTCTCACATTTAAAAGGAGTGGCTGGGCCATGCACAGTGGCTCACATCTGTAGTCCCAGAGCTCTGGAAGACCAAGGAGGGAGGAACACTTGAGCCTAGGAGTTGGAGGTTGCATGCGGTAAGCTGTGATTCCCGCCAATCACTCCAGCCTGGGCTACAGAGCAAAACTCTATCTCAAAAACTAGGCCACTTTAACTCTGCATTGTGACACCTCACCAACTTCACACACCCACAGTAATGTAATTATGAATTGTGCATTTGCAACAGAAGTTTCAGAAAGGATTCCATTTTGTAAGTTAAAAAACAAAACAAACTAAATAGTAACTAAAGCACTTAAACCTACTCCCAAAAGAGTGGCTTCTTATTTAATGGCTGGCACGAAGTAAAGTATTTGTTGAATAGAAAATGATACAAATTCTCTCAGAGTAGGAAAAAAAAAAAAACACCATTTTTTCTCTTTTTCTTAAGAAACTTCAGAGCCAGTTGAAGTATTCATGAACAGAACGACTGATTTTCTACATGTAGGTGACACCTTTCAGTAGGCTAAAACTCAAATTTGGGTTTTATGAAAATACAACTATTCTTTGTTGATTTATGTGCATTAAAGCTTAGGAATATCTACAGCAGTTCAATTATTTACATCTTGGTTCTTCGGGTTTTTATTCTTTTGTTTAAAAGAAAGACTTAGACTTTGGGTTTTCCAACATGGAAGTTCCAACTTCTGAGCTGGAAATTTGCTTTGGAAATTCAGCCACAGACACGCTGGTGCCTCAATGCACAGATTTTGTAATGACTTTCTCTGTTCTGTCTTCATTGTCCCATTTTCCATCATCTCTTTGGTGACCAGTAGAGACCTACTGTTGCTTTCCTTAGGTCTAACTAAGCAGCCGAACAGGATGTCGAATCCAGCACATTGCAATACTTGCCTATCAACAGAGGACATAGCGAGTTTCCTCATCCATAAAACAGAGTTAATTAAACCTGTGTGTGCCCTTGCTAATCACAGGGATGCCTTTTGAATTAAAATAATCATAATTTTTTTAAAAAAATTGGGCTTCATAAAGAAAGAACTTGCATAAACATAAGCTATTATCATTATGAGTGGGTTGATTTATTACTGAAACCACACCTGCCTCACTATAAACAACCCACCTGCTTGTTTTTGTTAATTTTTAATTTTTTTTGCGCAATACCAGCTTTCACCATGTCCTCTGCGCTGCTTAGCCTTGGCTCTGCTGAGTTGTGTAACACATTCTGAGAGATGCCATGCAATGCTCCAGGCAAACTTATAGAAAAACAGGAGTGAGTGATTTTATACGGGATGTGTTTCAGCTGTCCAATTCAAAATAAGTCACGTCCAGGTGCATTCTTTCCTAATTTGTGAACCAAACTGCTTGCACTTTATACATTAACGAATTACTTTTTCAAAAGAAATTAGCTCTATCATGAAGACAATGCTGTCTAACCCTTTGTGGTCTGTTTTTCTCCCTTAAAAAGCAATTGTTGCCATTTTATAGGTGTTAGGTTTAATCTGCATATTTGAATGGAGCTGCAAATGAACTAACGTATGTGAATCAGTAAAAGCAGCGCACTTAATGCTTCCATGAAAATATACATTGTGCATATGTAGGCTCTTTTTGGCATTACCAAATTTGCTAAGAATTTTCTTCTATAAATTAAATTCATTATCAAAAATACTTAGTGAGCCAGCCTTTAAAATTCCCATTAATTTTTTTGAACAACTTTAATTAAAATCTTCTGAATTCCTAGTGTGTTTCTCTTTCAATTTATGAAGAAAATACTTTAGTCTAAACCCACAGGATTACAAGCCTATAACACCATTTATAATCACAGGGCTTGAGATAGCTGTCACAGTTTTAAAGTCATCTCATCTTTAATGCAATGTTTTAAGCTGACAAAAATGGAAATGGTTCCAATCAGGAAAATAATATTTCATAGAAACGATGACTTATTCTTCCCTCCAATAGTGTTAATCAGATTTCATTTATTTTTATAGCATGCCAGGCATTAGTATTACCCTCTAGACACAGCCCCCTTTCTATTTGTCCTTGGATAAGTTATCTGCTGTATTAGGATAACTTTCTTCCTCAAGATAAATGTTTCCTGATAAAACAATATTATTAACCTGTAGCAATTGCAATGTGAAATAAATGCAGTTGTCAAGTCAACTTTGAAGTGGGGGAAGAACAGTGACAGATTTAAAAACCACAGTATTGTTCTCTGCTTTTCTTGAGTTCATTTGTCTTTCCAACTATCGTATATGATTGAATAGTAGAGAAGGCACCTGCAAGTAGAAGCCAATGGCAGAAGATTGATAAGCATCTTTCCGGGACTCTGGTGCTTTGGGGGTGCCAATAACTGCACTCTGAATAATCCTGGTCACTTTACTTCATTAGTCGAGAGAGTTTAAGTCATGGGACTTACGATTTCTTTCTCAACAAGACCGAGTGAATGTGTTTTTGCAGTTCTAACTATTATTTGCAAATTAAATAGTCATATATCTCTAAAGCTTCCTGAGCAACAACCAGAGGTACCCCGTCTCGTTCCCTTTCAGTGTTATCCATGCTACATAGCGTTCATGTCACCCATCTGAATGTCCATCACATCATAACATCATATCATTGTTGAGAGCTAATTACATGCTAATTGCGTAACTCATTGAATTTTCACAACCAACACACAAGGTACATATGGACTGACATCACCTGCATTACACTCATGGTACAGAGACAGCTAGTAAGCAGGGATCAATTCTTTTTTTTTTTTTTTTTTTTTTTTTTTTTGAGACGGAGTCTCGCTCAGTCGCCCAGGCTGGAGTGCGGTGGCGCGATCTTGGCTCACTGCAAGCTCCGCCTCCCGGGTTCAGGCCATTCTCCTGCCTCAGCCTCCCGAGTAGCTGGGACTACAGGCGCCCCCCACCACGTCCGGCTAATTTTTTTTGTATTTTTAGTAGAGACGGAGTTTCACCGGGTTAGCCAGGATAGTCTCGATCTCCTGACCTCGTGATCCGCCCGTCTCGGCCTCCCAAAGTGCTGGGATTACAGGCGTGAGCCACCGCGCCCGGCAGGGATCAATTCTTTAGCTATTGGGCTGCGTTCTACTCTTTTGCCTGTGTCTGCCTTCACCAGTCTGTGAACTCCTGGAGTAGAGGAATTGTGCCTTGTATGTTGCTGGCTTTGAATTTTTTCATCCCTGGTTTTTTTGCACAGTGACCAGTGAATGCAAGGTGTACAGTGAAAGTTAGCTGAACTGATGGAAAGATGGGCTATCAGAATTGTGCCTAGTTTTCACTTTTGAGAAAGCCATTCAGTGGCCAGTCTCTTTAGAAAGCAGCTCTTATATAAAACAAGTGCAACTCTCTGGGTGTGTGGGAGCAGGAATGGGACCTGGAGCATGACGGAGCGATGCTCCCACTAGATGAGGAAGCTCTTTCTTTTTTTAGCCAAAAAAAAAAAAAAAAAAAAAAAGTAGATGGATACCATGTCAGCAATGCCCTACTTATATAAGCATTCTCAACTTGATTAAGAAAGCGATGACTTCAAAGAAGCAAAAGGGTGGAGTTGAAAAAGACAAAAGCCAAGAGGAAAAGCCAAGTTTGTGCAGGCGTAAGCAAACTAGCATCGTGATCTGTGAACACATTGCACAACCTGAAAACATGTCAGTAAATTAAAGTCCTTTTATATTAATTGGATGAAGCATAGATTATGCAAAGGTAGAACAGCAGTGTTCCTGGGCCTGTCTTATTTCATAGTACTGTACTTTTTGGGCCATTTTAATATAACAAATGGAATATCAATAACTCCATAGTTATCAGAAAGGACTCCAATATACCAAGTAAATAAATGTATTCAATAAAATTACTCCAGAAATCCACACTAAGATCAAATAACATAACTTTCTACAACACAAAAAATGTTTATGTGACCTAAGATGAAGATGGTCAGATTGATGTATGAGAGCTTTTAAAAATAATTCTGACCTTGCCTTACAGCGCTCATAAACTAGACCCTTCAATGGTCTGATCCATGGACATCCTACTATGTGACCCACCTAAAGAAAATGGCCCCAGAAGGAAGTTTGGTCAGTGTCACAGGCCTCACTTTTCAGAACTTTATTCTAACCTGTTTCTTTCTGTTCCATGATCCCTTTCTCCGTTTTGAAGCGAGAAAGCCTGAGTTAGACATGTCATCATTTTAACATTGACAAGAATATTAAATGGGAGTGAAGGCCTGTATCCGTTCTGAAACTCCACACACATTTTCCCTATTGTGTTGTATTTTATTTATTGTGTGTTAACATCGACATTATTGGGTAGACAGATATAGATATAAATGTACACACATAACCTCCAAGTAAAAGAAAAAGACAATGAAGTTACTTGGGAGGCTCAAGTGAGAGGATTTCTTGAGGCCAAGATTTCAAGACAAGCCTTGGCAACAGAGTGAGACTGTGTCTTTAAAAACTGAAATAAAATAAAATAGCCGGGTTTGGTGGCAGCATATCCTTGTAGTCCTAGCCTAATTAGGAGGCTGAGGTGCACATTATTCAGGTCAAACTTCCCTGTTTTAAATGATTGTGAATATAAATTTAGCCATTTCTTGCGCTGACATGTCCCTTCAAGTGGGAAACCAGGGTGAGAGCCTGATTCCCTTCTGTGTCATGTTTTCCAAGCTAAGAAATGTGTGAGGTCTGTTACTGATGAAGTCACCAAAACACAGAGAGTGTTAAAATTCTCAAACGTTTGAGCTGGTACTCAGTTTTCTTAGTATCCTCATACCTCTCAAAACTGTCTAATTTTGCATAAGAAATTTGTGTGTGTTTTTCCCCCATGTTTATCTTCTGTTTGTGGGTTGTGTTTGATTTTTTGTGTAAATTTTTACAATGAGATAAGCACAGGGAAAAGAGGTTCTGGTATTACTCGATAAATGATGTACCTACCGTTAAACGGTTTTCAGAAGATAGTATCCAAACTTTTTATGATTTTGTACATTCTACCAAATGGTAGAATGATTTTAACCTAGTTCTTTGTAATATGGCTGCTCCAAAGTAAGTGCCCAGTAATTATTTACTAATTTTCCCTTGGAGGCACCTCCCGAAATATTTGTGTGATACCAGGTTTTTAAATATTGAACTCTCAAATACAAAAAATAAAAGAGAATGTATTTTTAACACAGTCTTTTTGTGTGAATGTATGTATTTGCGTTCAGTCTAGACTCACTTGACGCAAGAAAACAATGTCATTGCCTGATATTTGCTACTGAAATTTACTTCCTTCAGTTTCCCTTTGTTTTCTATATGTATGGGAAAACTTGTTTCGAGCCATTTATTATTATTCAATGTGCACAGCTTTTGAGCTCTCAGCTTTTCAATAGGCTTGGAATTGAATTCAAAATTAAGAGAATATGTTTTCACACCTTATTTTCAAAACGTAAGTACTGCGTTAAGACATCAAATTGGATTAAACATTGTAATATTATTACTCCTAAATGATATAATTTTATGTCATGTTGAACTAGGTGATAGTTCATAGATGGATAGATAGATAGATAGACAGACAGATAGATAGATAGATAGATAGATAGATAGATAGATAGATAGATATACACACACACATATATCCCTCTATAGCTCAGTGAAAACTTTAAGGAGATATATTTGAGGCCTGAAAATTATAATAATAATGAAAAATATGCCAAATGATCCAAATAAATTGGTTAAAAATTATTGGATCAGAGAAATATGTAGTATAGAAATAAAGAACTTGCAAATCAACTGGAAGAAACATCTTCTAGAGCTTTGACTTTGGTGGTTTGCTTTTTTTTTTTTTTTTTTTTTTTTTTGAGATGGAGTCTTGCACTGTCACCCAGGCTGGAGTCCAATGGCATAATCTCAGCTCACTGCAACCTCGACCTCCTGGGTTCAAGTGATTCTCCTGTCTCAGCTTCCCTAGTAGTTGGGTTTACAGGTGCCCACCACCATGCCCAGCTAATTTTTTGTATTTTTAGTAGAGACGAGGTTTCACTCTGTTGGCCAGGCTGGTCTTGAACTCCTGACCTTGCGATCTGCTCACCTTGGCCTCCCAAAGTGCTGAGATTACAGGCGGGAACCACTGCGCCTGACTGGTTTGGTTTGCTTTAATGAATGACAATTTGGCACACACTTTTCTTCTGGTAAATTTTCTTTGATTTTCTCCTGAAACCACTTTGAATATCGGTCCAGGCTCTACTAAATCCACCAAAATAAATAAGAACATGTAAGGATATTAGCGCCCAAATAGATTTTGCTTTCTTGAAAGTAAGAAGCCAATACACTTAGAAAACTCTTGATATACCTAGGAATGACTTAATTTTATGTTAATCCCTGGAATTGGATGGCTCAGCTAAAATTGGATTATTTCCAAATTAATAGGAGGCTGGCTGAGTTGACATGGCTATTTTGATTTTTTATTTTATAAGTTGAATTCTTTCTTTTCTCATCCTCACTCTCCTTTACTGGGCTTTCAAATAATGTTAGCATTTGCCCATCAATGCAGGGTATACCATAGATCCAATTATTTTCATTTTATTCATACATACTCCACTTAACCCCCCCAATACATCCTCCCACTGGAGCAAGCAAAAGGTAGTTTATTGGCAACACAGAGGAACACACTCTGGACCAATTCTCTCTTTTATATGTTACAGCATAAGGTCACTGGAGCTAACCATCTTCCCAAGAAGGACATCTTTCTGAGGGTATCAAGGAAGTGTGCTCGTCAGGATTTCACGCTTCCTGTCACTCTTCACATCTTTGTTCTCCTATACTGCTGAAGCAGGTACAGTTTTTCATCCAGGAGCTCATCAACAGCTTATTCCTTTTAATCAAACAATGAAAGAAGAAAAGATAAATGAGTGAAGAAGCTAGCATTTCTCTATGCAGGTTGGGGCAAACTATAACGTTTCCTCTTTCTTTTTTAAAAATAATATATTTATAATTTTATTATATATATTATATAGATTATCTCTCTCTATATATATATGTATGTATGAAAAGTATGCCAAATGATCCATATAATTGCTTAAAAATTGTCCTTGGTTCAGAGCAATATGTAGTATAGAAATAAAGAACTTGCGAATCAACTAGAATAATCATCTTCTAGATTATATATATAATCTATATATAATATTATATATATTAAATGTGTATATATAATCTACATATGATCTCTCTGTATATAATCTATCTATATGTGTGTGTTGTGTGTGTGTGTATATATATATAGAGAGAGAGACTGGGTTTTGCTCTGTTGCCCAGGTTGGAGTGCAGTGGCATAATCATGGTTCACTGCAGCCTCAACTTCTCAGGCTCAAGCAATCTTCCCACATCAGCCTCCCAAGTAGCTGAGACTACAGTTGCATGCCACCATTCCTAGTTAATTTATTATTATTATTATTATTATCATCTGTAGAGACAGCATCTCACCATGTTTCCCAGACTGGTCTCGAACTCCTGGGCTCAAGTGATCTGCCCCTTTCGGCCTCCCAAAGTCCTGGGATAATAGGCAAGAACCACTGTGCCCGGCCTATATAATTTTTTTGAAACTGCTAAGAAATCTTTCCACCCACAGGTTGTCAGATGAGGTAGAAGCCCTATCTCCTCAGTGAATATTCTTTAGGATGTTTAGTATGCTCTGTTTGATTCGTTGCTCTTTCACTCTTGCTCTGGGCCAAGGTTGCCTTCTGGTGGCTTTCAGGGGTTCCTCCTTTTCATATAAGCAGAATTTGAATTGGGCTCCTAGGTTTAACCGGGCGGGCATTACTCACAAACATATCGGTTTTCAAAGTAGCCACATCCAGGACTCATAAAAGCATCCTGATCACTTCACTAAATAAGTGAGCTTCTATAACCAGAATATCTCATGTCTTTTATTTTTTTCTTTTCTCTCTCTCTTCTTTATTCTATTTTCTATTCTATTTGAATAATGACATGCAGATAGGATGCCATTATTCTGGGATATTTTTCACATTATATGTGTAGGAATTTAAATGTATACTTGCAGGATAGAGTATGTAAATCATTCAATCTCTCTGTTATAAAAATAATGCAGAAAGTCTTCAGTGATTAGCTGTCTCACAACTACTATTGTTGGGTCTTCTGAAGTATGAATTTTATGTGTGAATTCCAAATCTACGTGCTCCTCTTTTGGATCAAATCACCACCAAAACAAAAACAATAACAACACAAAAGTCTTTATTGTGGCATCTGTCTTTCGTAGTTCTCATTATAACCTTGACTTCCTCTCCTTAACTTTTTTAATGACAAAATGTGCAGTAGTCAAACACAAATGAAATAAGCTGTGTTGACCTCAGATAAGATTGAATTGGGTCACTTCCACTAAATAAAGTGAAGTTCAATTTTGCACTATGCAAAAAGCAACCTATTGAAGTTACTTATTTCTGAGAATCCCTCCCAAATTTCCAATCTGACACCTCATTGCTTCTCACGTTTGTCTACTGAACATGGTGACGTGAATTTTCTACTGGTAGCATTAGCTGTATTGTGAAGTCATATTTCAGTATTTTCACTTTTAAATATATGTATTTTGTGAGCAGTGAAATGGCGATAGAAGAGAGTTGACTGTGATTAAGCTAAAATATGTAAATGAGCATTTCCCGGTTTGTTTTATTGGGTGGGGTAGGGGGTGAAGGCAAAATCTACTTTAAATGATCGAAGGTTCCTCTCAAGAATAAAAACAAAGTACAGTACAGTGAAACTCCCAAATACTATTTTCCAAGGTACCTTTGTCTATAGTGAAACACAAAGTGACTCATTTGAACGGGGTCTATGTCTTGGCATATCACATAAAAGCCAGGCCAACACAACAATTTCCCCCAGAAACAGTGTTCTTTATTAATGCCACCAGGCAGTAGACAAGCTGTCACCAACAGAGTCATTATAATGCTCGAGACAGAGTATCCCGATAACTCTGCTTTATTCTGCAGGAGTCGCTCTGTGCCACTGCATGACTGAGCGTCTCCCTCACGTTTAGAAAAGAGTCAGTTCATGTTACCACTGTAAACTCAATCCCTGAACATATCGCCTCACACCAACAGGACAAAATGCAAATGAGAACACTTTGCACTTTATAAAGAATGTTCCTGGAAAGATGGTCAAAGTGGTTTATAAACTAGAACTACCTTTTCTGAGAGTAAACAAAGGCACGGAGTGGTTAGATAACAGTGTCAATGGGATAACTTATTGGAAGACAAAGTAGGAAAAAAAAAGCTTTGAAGTGTATTATGACCAACAGGTATTATCTTTACGCAAGCATTCTGAAAACTATCATGAAAAACATGTGAAAACCTGATTTCTAGTTCAGCAGAGAAGGTGTCGTTTTCTCCAAAATGACAGGGTGATTCACTGATGAAAAGTGTTCAAATGTTAAACGTCAGTCTCTGGGTGGTCCATGAGTCCAATCTTTCATTTCTATCAATGTATACACAAGTTGGGAATCTGACTTATTAATAATAGTAACCTGATATTGAGAGGTAATACATTTGGTTTTTCTCAAACCAGAGCCAGTCTTCTCAGGAATTTACCTGTCAGTAGAATGGTGATTCTATAACCTGCTTCACCTTTCCATCAGTTGCGTAGAAATGTTCTCCAAGAAATTATTCTTCCTTCAGTAAGCCCAGACCTGATGCAATATGGAGCAAAATTGACTAATGACAACATCTGAAGATCAACAACAGAGTTGTTTAGGAATAGTAATCCCATGTTTCTGTCATCCTAGGGCTTAGTGGTTAATTTATTTAAATGACTATATTGAAAAGTTAAAAAAAACAAAACAAAACTCAGCTTGGTAGACATGTTAGAAAGGGGAGCCTCTCCAGACTTTTAAGGGACGGAAAAAGTAGTTAAGAAGCTACTTTGCTAGCCCCTGAATGGGATGGTCAAGAATTCTACTCTCAAAGGCTAGTCAATCTGTTTTCTGTTTTATATCACGTGCTACCCTTGGTTAGTGACAGACTCTTTTTTTCTTGCTTTTCCCTGTTAAATTGTCACCCATGTAATTACTCATCAACAGGAATTATTTTCCTCTGGTCTCCAATTTTAATCCTGAGAAGCTTTTCTTATTTGTGCTTTTATATTTTTTACAAGACTTTTTTAATTTTTAAAAAAATTTTAATTTTTTAAAATGTTGTTCTTATACTTTTCAAGTTGCAACACTGCAAAATAAAATGTCCCAGGAAAATTATAATCCGGGTAATCAGATTCACATAACAAATATATTTGCTTTTCCATTCAGTGGCTTTTCCCAAATGGAAACACACTTACCATACTTGATCTGCAGTCTTTTGACATTCTCCTTTGCCTGGTAGTACAGGGCAGGTAATTTTGTCTTAGAAGAAAGAATGCGAAAGAAGCAATAGCTTTAAGTGAGTAACAATCTTAGTTCCTCAAAGTCCAGGATGCCAGGTCAATAGCTCTATGAGGAGGGTTGCAGGGAAGTTCTTCTTTGAAAACTTCTTTGAAATTTCTGGAGTTATACATCTCTATACTGTGAAAGAAAAAGAGAAAATGAGAGGTGGACAGAGAGAGAGAGAGAAGAGAGAGAGTGTCATTACAGTTTGAACTAGTGCATACACGTACACATTAGGGTCACTAGAAAAGGCTTATACAAGCCACTCTTCTTAACAAAGTCATTAGGAATAGGTATCTTTTATAAATAACAATTGATAATAATTATTTATATTATAGGTCCAATGGAGAAGATAGGACCCAGGTTAGACATTTTTGACACAAAGAGTTGCAATCCTCTCAGGATAGATACTTTGAGGGTGAGCCCAGCCTCTCTATAATAAACATGTTATTTTTTAGTTTTCTTATTAATCTTTCCCAATGCTTCAAAGAAAAAATATTGGAAGGATGTTTGTTCTTGTAAGATATTAAATGAAAAAATAAGAATAAAAAGATAAAAGACATTTTCAACTCCAACTCTTGGGGAGTAAATTAACTAGACAGTGTCATACAATGATAACTACTGCATTCACATTTTGGGAAATGTATAGAATATGTTGACCATCTAGCATCATAAACGAAATGACTATAAATAAAAAAGATCACCTTCAATAAAAGCTTTAGGCAAGGGAGTGCTCAGGTTTGATTAACCATTTTCCACCAAAAGCAATCTCTTCTCAGTTGAAGATATGGACAACATTAATTGGGTAAACGCTTGTTGTAACTTTGCTATATACTATAAAATATATATACGCTATGTATTTGTGAAGAGCTAATCCACAATTTTAATCTGAGCAAAAGCAGTATCATTAACTAACAATAGTCACATATTTCCAGAATCATAACAACACTGTTACTTGTCGCATCCACGAAACTCTCTACATTTAATGCCATCTAATTCCTGTAACAACAAACCAGGTAAAAATACTTTCCCATATTTTATAAATGATCAGAAAACAAAGGCTCTGGGATGCTAAGTAATATTTGCAATTAAAAAGCTTAGATTGGTCTCATTATGCTAAATTATCATTATCTTTTATTCGTTTATTTTTTGTTTCTTTTATCTAGATGTGTTTAGGAATATCTCTTAATTTTTAATTATTAGACTGAAACCTGATTAAAATAAAACTAAACAGTTGCAGGATAAAACTATGACCTTAAGTACACTAGTGGGCTGGAGGCTAAGAGAGAGCTAAGGGTATGAGAACCAAGTTCAGGAATACACCAATGTAAAGCTACATGCATAGTCCTGGTACAAAATTTCTTGAGTTGCATGGTGACATTTTCAGGGAAATAATTCACTTGCATCACTAGCTCCAGAATTTCATGTGTAAAAAGTGGATAGCTGAGAATTCTTAGAATGCTTGAAAACTATTAAGACTCAAAATAAAACAATTCTACCTCCATTACACCTGTTTGACTGACATTTGGGAGTCAGCCACTCCCAACATTTAAAACATATGATTCTTTTAGGAAGCTTTTTTCAACATTTTTCAAATGTACTACTTTTTGTCAATAAAATTTTGAAATCACATTTCCTTGTATACCTAATAATATACTGTTTCTTCCAGGCATAATTGAAAGCCTTTTTTTAATTAAAAATGGAAAATATCTTCTTTTACTTACTCGTATTTCAGTACCATGGTAATGTCTAACAGTGCATTCGTATATTGAAAAGTGCTGCATTTGGATTTACATGGCTTTAGGCTTCAGGTTAATCATCACATCCTCTTTACATCTAAAAATAGCTCATGTCTTTCCAAATGGGTACCAAACCCTCTGATTTCTTAGAATTTGTTTTTCCCCCTACTTACATTTGAAGCCACCCACCCGTTTTTTTCTGTCTTTTCATGGCTAAAGAGTAGTATTCTGCAGAAATTTTCATTCACCTTCCCTAGGAACCAACGTTCCATTACTCCCATTACAGAATGTCTTTGATGTGCACATGGGTGAGAAAAAGCAAAAGAACCAAAGTCAGAGGAGGTTTGAATGTGTGGGGTATGACATTAATTTGCACTTTGAATAATCATCTCAGGATATGTCTACAGGATGTCAGCATATTTGCTTCAAAAGTGGGGAAAAAACCCTGAAGTCAATCAACTCATTGGTCTACCCAGTTTAAAACAACTGATTTGAATTTTAAAAGTAAGTTTATTATTGCTCTGTATTATATAGAGACAAATATGTATGAATATGGTTATATAACCTTCTCATAGCTCTTAATATGTACACATTTAAACAAAGTACTTATAATAAAAATCAGGGAACTTTAAAAGTATTACTATATTTATTTTTATTTCTTAGTATATATTTAGCTTTCCTAAACCAGTTTAGTTTTAATGATATTCCTATTTCAATAACTTTTGAAATGAAAGAAAGTGTTGTTCGTTTAACATTTATTTCAGATTAAACGTTGTAATAATTTTGGTCACCTACACTTAGAGTTGAAAAATTTACATCAGCATTTTCAAAACCTTCAGAAAGTAAAAGAAAATAACTTTTAGAAAATGTCTAGTTTTCTTCTAGTATTGATGCAAAAGAAAGTTATGGCGTTAATTGTAAGCATATAGTGCATTCAGAGTTTTACTTTTAATCTTTTGATTTAGATAAAATAAGGCCAAAATATATCTATTACAGTGTCTCCTTATCTTTATGTTGCTTAGGACATTTTTCTACCACTGCATCTTGGGCACAATTTATTTGATAGCCTAATGAGGGCTTTTTCTGTTATATCCTGTCCACTGGGTAAGAATGAGAAAGAAAATCTGTTGAGTTGAATTGTGTGCCCCAAAATTCATATGTTGAAGCCCTAACCTCCAGTGCCTCAGTCTGTGGTCTTATTCGGAAATAGGGTCATTGAAGAGGTAAGTAGTTAGTATGGGGTCATACTTCATGGATGAGGGTGGGACCCTAATCCAGTATGACAGGTGTCCTTATTACAGGAAGCAATTTGAACACAGAGACAAACTCCCACAGGAAGAACAACATGTGAAGGTAAGTCAGGAATTGGAGCAATGATTCTATAAGCCAAGGAACACCAAAAATGGCCAGGATGTGACCAGAGAGAGGCATGAAACAGATTCCCCCAGCTCACAGCTTCAGAGGCAACCAACCCCACTGACACCTTGATCTTCAACTTGTAGCCTCCAGAACCGTGAGACATTTCTTTTCTTTAAGTGTCCCTGTCTGTGGTACTTTGTGATGGCAGCCCTAGCAATCTACAAAATCTAATATAAATTCCAACCTGAGGAGGCTCATTTCCTTTCCTTTGAGAAAGAAAACAATATTTTATGTATCCTATGTGATTACTGTCCGCCCTTTCCTTATGTATCTTCATATATGGAAAAATATAGAGAGAGCCCATACGGCAGACTAGTACATTATATAGAGACTTTGTTCATGCCCCAAGATTCTCATTAAAAAGAAACTGGATCAGCCATAACGACACATCATGGTTTTGCAAGTCTGTTCTTGACTTTATGGTCCAAGGAGTGTAATTTAGTCCCAATCAACTCTGCACTAATGGCAATGCCATCCATTTTTCTACATAAGAAGGGAGCCTCAGTTTCCTCATGCAAAAAAAAGAATAAATTGCATTAAAATTATTTACTTTATTGTACACATTTTTACTTTATGTAAAAATCATTTTGAAATGAAAGTTATATCACTAAATATTTGACTTAATACAGATTTGGACCTTCAGTATTATTACTATCGAAGATTTTTTTGCTTTCACTAAATTGTACATGTACATATATTTAATAAGAAATTTGAAAAATGTATCTTCTGAACTAATATCTAATTAATCTCTCTTTATAGCCTCTTTAAAGGGTAAGAGCTTGTTAAATGAATGAAGAAGGAACAAGAATCAGTTCAAAGTTGGAAAGAATAAAACTGTGTGTGTGTGTGTGTGTACGCGTGCACGCGCACGTGTGTGTGCGTGTGTGTAGTTGATTGGCTGGTTTGAGAAGGTATTTATTTTTCCTTCATTTATGTATAAATAAATGTTTTATGTTGAGGTAATCATAGATCCACATGGATGTGTAAGAACTACAAGAGAGTGATCTCATATGCTTATGCCCAGGTTTCCCCAATGGTAACATCTTGCAAAAGCATAATACAATATTATAACCAGGACATTGACATTGATACAGTCAAGATTCAGAGCATTTTCATCACAGCAAGGATTCCTCATGTTTCTCTTTTATCGTTACACCCACTTCCTTCCTGCATGGATTCCCACATTAACCCCCTGGCATCCACTAGTCTATTCTCCATTTCTGTCATTTTCTCATTTCAAGGATGTTATATAAAGGGAATCATACCATATGTAATCTTTGGCAACTGACTGTATTTTCAGTCGGCATAGTTCTTTGGTGATACATCCAGGTTGTCGAATGCATCGACAGTTTGTTCCTTGTTATTGGGAGTAGTAATCCATAGTAAGTTGTACTGTGTTTTGTTTAACCATGTATTCATGGAGAGATATCTGATTATTTCCAGGTTTTGGTTATTATAAGTAGATGTGCCACAATGTTCAAGTTTGTCTCATTTCCCTGGAATAAATGCGAAAGAGAACAATTGCTGGGTCATATGTAAGTACAGTTGAATATTTAACTGTTTAAAAAACTGCCAAGCTGTTTACTATTAAAGAAATGCAAATTAAAACCACGGAAAAGTATTACTGCACATCTAGCAGAATGATGAAAATAGGGACAAAAACAAACACAGCGAGGATGCAGAGGACAGGTCACTGTCACATTACTGGTGCAAAACCAGTTTGAAGACACATACTTTATCTATATTTCCTGAGGTCATTTATTCTCCATTTTAGATCCACTCTTAGAGATCTCTCGAAATCTACTTGGTGAGCTTAACTTTAAATAAAGGTACACCTCAGAATTAAGGACAAGAATCTGCAGTCAGTCCTCATTACTTATGGATTTCATGTTTACAGACCTGCCTACTCCCTAAAATTACCTGTAACTCCCAAGTCAATAGCCACAGCCATTTCATGTCCCTTCACAGACATGTGGAGAGCAGCAAAAAAACTGTCACCCAAAGTGCATGTTCCCAGATGAGGTTCAACAAGGCGACATTCTGCCTTGCTCCTGTTTTATGTCTCATACTGTACACAACTGTCCTTTTGGTGTGTGGTCTATTTAGTGCTACATTCTTCTCATTTTGTGCTTTCTGCTACTGCTTTCACTACAGTGATATAGCACCATCTAGTATTCCTAAGTGCAAGAAGGCTTCAAGGTGCCATATGAAGAAAAGAGATGTGTTTGATAAGCCTTGTTCAAGTGTTAGTTACAGTGCTGTTGGCCATGAATTCAATGTTAATAAATCAATGATGTATGTTAAACAAGGTGTCCTTTAACAGAAACACACACAAAACAAGGTCATGTATTGATTGTTTTATGACAATGTGTGACCAGAGGCTCGAAGGAACATCCTCTGTGTTTCCCGTGGGAACAACGGTTCAGTATTTGGTAATTCAGGGCTCACAGCAATGACGTTCTTTAAAGAACATAATTACCACAAACAACAAGAACTGACTGCGTGTTACTCTATGGAGGAATCACAGTGAAATCATAACAGCAACACAAACCAACCTAAGACAAGAACATAATTACCACAAACAACAAAAACTGACTGCATGTTACTCTATGGAGGAATCACAGTCAAATCATAACAGCAACACAAACCAACCTAAAACAAACCTCCCTCCAAAAAATACCTTCCTGCTTCCCAATTCACTTTTCTTTTCCTCATCAGGTAGACTTAGGGGACCACACAGCCTAGTTTTGGGGAGAAAGTCTTGGTTTGTCAAATGTATCAACAGTTTGTTTCTTTTCGTTGAGGGTCGTGGTCCATAGTAGACCACTTTTTCATGTATTATCAGTGTCTTATTTTGTAGTCAAAATACCATGGGGTCGGGTGCGGTGGCTCACACTTGTAATCTCAGCACTTTGGGAGGCCGGGGCAGGTGGATCACGAGGTCAGGAGTTTGAGACCATTCTGGCTAACACAGTGAAACCCCGTCTCTACTGAAAATTCAAATGAAGTATTATTTGGGTGTGGTGGCAGGCGCCTGTAGTCCCAGTTACCTGGGAGGTTGAAGCAGGAGAATCACTTGAATCCCGCAGGCGGAGGTTGCAGTGAGCCGAGATCACACCACTGTACTCCAGCGTGAGCGACAGAGCGAGACTCTGTCTCAAAAAAAAAAAAAGGTACCATGGTTGGAATGATAAATGATATTGTCACTTTTGTTAGTGGTGAGGTGAATGGCATCTGAAATATGTATTTTTTAAGGTATATAATGAAATTGCGCTTAGGGGAGTTATAATTTACTCTATGTATTTTTATACATACTTAAATCAATACATTCTTACAGACTAGCTTCTTTACTAGTAACGTACAGGCTGATTTTCTCACTCCATGGATGAATATGGACATGAATCTAGGAGTGGAGATCCCTTAGTCACCAGCTCACCCCAGGTGTCTTGCTCTTATCTTTCAGAGGGGAACATTGGTTGGGGGTCGCTCTCCACCATGTGCTGTTCTCCAGGACTTTGGGTGAATCCAGGTGTGGGAAAGAAGGTAGCATCAGCTGTAAGATTCAATGATGTCCCTGGTGCAGCAGAATACAAACTGCAAACTTTGAAATGCCTTCGAAACTCCTTGGCTCCTCCTGGAGGCTCAAACTTGAAGGAAAGCACTGATTAGTTTGAGACTCTGGGCTTGAACACTAGAATCATGAAACCTCCCTCACAGCCCTCGTGCGAGGAGTACCTGGGGATATTCCTATGTGAGCCAAGGGGCTACTAGTGAAGATGCCATCAGGAGCTCCACAAGAGGGACGGGTCTCGGGGATCTCCTGGGCAGCAGAGGTAAAGTGGGGAGAGTAATTCTAGTGACCAGAGTGAGTTTCTGAACTCACAGTTTCTGATGATCAGCACTGTGATTCTCGACTTCCAGCAGTGAGACAGAAAGATGGCATCAGATAACCTTGCTGTGGCTCCCGGAACCTCAATCCTCAGCCCATAGACCGTTGCTCCAGAAAGCTACATGTGATTGAAATGTTTCATGCCACTGGATAATGAAAAAAACAAAAACAAAAACAAAAACAAAAAAACCCAACAACAACAAAACTTTGCCACATAATTCCAGTACTAGATTATGACATTGAGAGAACATCTTTATTTCTATAGATCTTGTGGAGGTAAAAAAAATTATATTTTTCCGGATACTATTGAGAAGTCTATTACATAAATACCTTAAGACTTGACAACGGGAGTGAGAAGCAATTATCTGTGTAATAACAATGCCGAAAATGTAGCGATTTACTTCAAACTGCTATTACTTTGTAAAGACGAGCACAAAGGTTTAGTGCTTTCACTCTGAAAAGGGATTTCTGTAAAGTAGACAAAATAAAATTTCAGTTAATGTTTGGCTTCATTCCACTCCCCAGACTGGAACCTTGCTTTGGTGTTACTTAAGTTAGGAAACTGATCGCAATGTTTGAAAATGTAAGTAAATTCATCAGTTTCAGAATCATTTTTGGCTTTCCATTGTTATAGAAGCCAGAAGTTAGTGAGAAATAATCTACCATTTCCTGGGAAATTTGGTCAATGTATCTATATACCAGAAATGACTACATGTTCATCAACTCTTTAAGTGCATAATTTCCAAAACTCCAGTTAATATCTTTATGAATATTTAGGAAAGACTGATGCTGTATCGAGAAATTTTCTGTAATAGACAAGCTGTGAAATTGCTCTCTCCTTTCTCACCTTCAAATTTAGAGTGTGGCCCATTGAAATACCTATATCTGCACAATTTATAAGCAATTAGAATTACCAATTTTTAGAAGTGGATCTACCCAGGTAGAATTGTGAATTATTATTTGCATGATACTTAAACAATTTTTTAAAAATTACACGCATTGTCACTTTTGAGTTTGATCATTGCAGGTAAACTGGTTACAGCAAATTTTAAAATTCTTATTATGCAGATTAGGCAACTAGGTGTCAAGAACTTTAGTTCACTTGACTAGTCACACTATTACTAAGTACACAGCATGACTCAACGCATGCTATTGAAGTAAATGTCACTTTTCTCTCTATCTCTATAGCACAGATCCTTTTATCCCAAATGGGTGGTCTTTGTTGCTTTACTAATGTCCTCCCTTCCCCTCTTTTCATGGGCCTCTTCTCTTCTTGGTGTTTTGTTATGTTAGGATGTTCAGCTCTAGCTTGTCTCCTTAGGGGTGGGAAAACAAACAACTGATTGCTAAAGCTTTCGAGTCTCCAAGGCTGTCATTCGTAGTGTTCTCCACATCTTTTTAAGAAGAGCATTAAATCGCAGCACCCACATGGTTATGTCCAAGTTCCTCCTAAACGGCCACCACCCATCCATGCCGTGGTGTGTTGGGCTGGATGGGCAAATGGATCTGTTTTCAGATTTCAATGTCTCGGTCACATTGAAGTAACACCCTAAAACAAAATTTGGTTCAAATTTCCATAACCTTTAATCTTTTTGCAAAGCTAATAAAGTAACATAATCTTGCATTACATATAGACAGAGGAGGAAGGGAGGTGAGGAAATGAATAAGGGCTCATTTATCTTTATTTCTTCTTCTAGAAAGTAAGGGTGTTTATCTAGAAGCTACCTAAGGTGTCTTCTAGCTTTATGATTATATGTTTGATGATATTCTAAGGGTTGGGTTTATACTTACTCATATCCTTCAAACCAGACTTATGGTGATTGACTTTTATTTTGGATATTTCAGCCCCTCTTTCTATTTTTATATCCACCATTGATTTAATATTATAAAAATTTGATAGTTGCTACTAACATTATTCAGAGAACTGTGGTTTTATGGGTTTATTTGGGAAAAGTTTATGTGTCCACTCACGGACTCCCCTCTCCCTTCTTCCCTCTCATTCTCTCTCTCTCTCTTCCTTCCTTTCTTTCTCTCTCCTTAGGATGCATTCTGAGCACATATTATATGCTCAGCACTCTGCTAGGGTCTGGGAACATGATTGTGAGTAGGATACAAGCTATCTTAAAACTTTTACTCTTTTTTGAGACAGAGTCTCACTCTGTCGCCCAGGCTGGAGCACAGTGGTATGATCTCTACTCACTGCACCCTCCACCTCCCAGGTTCAAGCATTTCTCATGCTTCAGCCTCTCTAATAACTAGGATTACAGGCACGCACCACCACACCCAGCTAATTTTTGTATTTTTAGTAGAGATGGGGTTTCTGCATGTTGGCCAGGCTGATCTCGAACTCCTGACCTTAAGTGATCCAGCTGCCTTGGCTGCCCAAAATGCTGGGATTACAGGCGTGAGTCACTGTGACCGGCCCTAAAACTTTTACTTTTTGGGTGTGAAAATGCCCAGTGAATAAAGAGTGTTCTAGGCGCAGAGGACATGCTTTGAGAAGACTAGAGGTAAAATAAGGAAATTAAAGGAAATGATGTTCCCAGTGTTCCCATGATATGTACAGAGAAGAGATGTGAGGGATGGTGGTCATGTAGGCTACACAGATGACCATGGGGGAAGCTGGTGAACCATATTAAGGATTTTGATTTACTCTGAGGGCGTGGAAAGCCATTAGAAGGTTTTGAAATGAAGAGTGACAAGTTGAAATTTGTGTTTTTGAAAGATTATTTGGACAGCTGTGGTGCCAATGAATTAAATGAGGTTAAGACTAGAAAAAGGAAGAAAATGTAGGCAATATGAATGTAATTTAGACATGAGTTTTTGAACTTGTTTTGGCGGGAGGGGTAAAGAACTTTAGGTGGGTTGTAGAGTATTTAGGAGAGAGAATTCCTAAGATTGCATAATGTAGGTGATGTTCAGGGTGAGAAGGGGAAATTCTCCTCCTTCTGGCCCACAATTCTGCCAAGTTTTCAAATGGGCAGCTGGGTAGATCATTAGTAGTCTTTACAGAGTTCGAAACCTGAAAAGGAGAAAAGATTGTTTTTAAGTAGGAGGAGGATGGTAGGAAGAGCGCAGGATTTTTTGGAAGGTAGAGTAAATGATAATGGAATTAAATGAGTTCTCTATTTGGTTATGCTGGATTTGAGCACTCAGATGGAGAAGTGCAACTGGCAATTGAATATTTTGGTTTAAATATCAGCAAAGAGAGGAAGACTGGGGTGAACTTTTATAATGTTTCTGTATGGAAGCTGGTATATAAAAGGAGATTCAGGGCTTTTAAATCTCTTTTAGGCCTTTAGATAACCACTTTTTTGTCTGTTTGATGAGTCATATGAGTCTATGAAATAGTTATTTAAAATATTTAAACTCTGAGGCACTTTTTAAACAAAGGTTTGACATAGGCATGATTTTTAACTGAGTAAAATATCTAGCCAAGTGTGATATAAAAGTTAAAACCACACCACAAGAATAGGCATTTCATTTTTTTTTTTTTTATCCTGGGCAAAATATAATGATCTATTTTCAAATAATGTGTATATCTGTGTGGATGGGGATGGGAAGGGATTGGGTTTTATAAGCATATTTTAAAGGCTCAAAGGGCTTATACACATCAAATGTTCTTCAAAAACAACAACGTGGTGATTGAAGTGTAAATGAATCATGAAATATATGGATTAAATATGCCTGGGTTTATTACTCATAATTAAAAATTTAAGACTTGCTTTGGGCAAAATATGACTAAGGTTTTCTATTGAACCCCAAACACTCAGAAACATTGAAACATTGTAATACCAAATCTTTCCAAGTTTGTAAGGCCTGAGATTTCTATAGATCATATTCTATATTTCCCCTTAGAAATATATCAACACTTACTTTAAGAGGTCTAAAATACAATGTCTGGGAAGAAATAACGTTTCCTTGAAAATTCAAATACAAGTGGGTCTTTTTAGAATAAAGTATGCAAATTAGAAAATTATTTGAGTAGAATTGGATCTGATTGACAGAATTTGGGTATAGAATGAACCATACGTCTTGTAACAATGGACTACATCTAATCAGCTGAAGAAAAGCAAAGCTCAGGATCAAATCTCTATGACTTCACAGCCGCACACGTGGGAAACAAAACACAATTTAGGGGTTTTCGTTAAATACGAAGTCGATACACATCTGCAATGTGATGGTGCTGCCATTGAGAAGCTATTTCTACCTCGGACTAAATAAAGAATTAAAGTGTCTGGACACTGCTCCAGGCCAGTCAAAACATGATTTAGCACTGCGTCCATCACATACTCAGTGAGTTTTTCCAGGGCAATTGGTCTCCATCATGAATAGGTTCCAGATAACTCCTCATGTAGGAAACTATGAGCAAGCCCAGGAAAATAGACAGTGCTAGAAGGAGATGAAAATTACTTAAAAATAACTGGAGGAAAACAACATGTAAGAGAGGGCCAAGTTCTGATTCTTAACAAAGAACTTTCCGGCGGGGCACAGTGGCTCACCCCTGTTATCCCAGCACTTTCGGAGGCCGAGGCTGGAGGGTCGCTTGAACTCAGGAGTTCAAGACCAGCCTGGGCAACATGGCAACATCCTATCTCTACTAAAAATGCAAAAATTAGCCGGGCATGGTGGTGCATGCCTGTAATCAACACTCGGGAGGCTGACGCAGCAGAATCACTTGAACCCGGGAGGTGGAGGTTGCAGTGAGCCAAGACCACGTCACTGCACTCCAACCTAGGCAACAGTGTGAGACTCTGAATAAATAAATAAAAATAACTTTCCATTGGTTGATGTTACCAAAATAGGAATGACACTATTGCCTACTGCTCAAGGAATAATTCCCCTTAATCAGAGGTCTTCAGGTGAATAATTTGGGTTGTTGTAAATACAATTGATTATCACGTGCAAATAAGTATTTAATAGTTGTCTGTACATTAGTGCACATGAATCATATGCCTTATGTAGTTTCCAAGGCAATCTTAGCTTCCTCAAATGAACCTTTCCTTTCCTTACCATCTAAACATTTTTCACAAGTTGTAATAAATTTGGTGCTCTTGTCTGATAAACCAGGAAGACATGTGACCAAATGCATTTCAGGATAATGTTTGCAAAGTTCTGTTAACTTCGCTCAATAATCATCTTGCACCATTTTAATCATTTTTTTAAAAAAAAATTTCTCCATGACATCTACAACCCTGCTGGTAAGCTACAAAGCCTATCTTTCTTTAGTTTTGAGGCATATTTTCAATAACCAATAGAATTACACTCAGATAGCCTCTGGATGTCAGAACTATAGGTTGTCGTAGCACTTTGAGCTTACATCCCTTGTGAAAGAGAAGTGGGTGTGTGACTAACAGGTTAATGATAAAGACATTACTCACAATGTATTCCATCCTAAACCCTGAACCATTTGTCATTTTGTTGCAAATCCCTTTTGCTGAGATTTTGCTAGAAAGAGTTCCTTTTCCCAAACCATATTCACATATTTTTAGATGTAACTCCATCCCATATAACTCTGGTCAAGTGCTTGAAACAAACCAGTAAGCCAGCGGTGGGTTATATGTCATATGCTCCAGGCAGTGGCAAGAAGGGTGATAAAAGAACATGAACGGCAGGGTGTGGTGGCTCACGCCTGTAATCACAGCACCTTGGGAGGCCAAGGCAGATGGATCACGAGGTCAGGAGATCAAAACCATCCTGGCAAGCACGGTGAAACCCTGTCCCTACTTAAAATACAAAAAAATTAGCCCGGCATGGTGGTGGGTGCCTGTAGTCCCAGCTACTCGGGAGGTTGAGGCAGGAGAATGGCGTGAACCTGGGAGGCAGAGCTTGCAGTGAGCTGAGATCACGCCACTGCACTCCAGCCTGGGCGACAGAGTGAGACTCTGTCTCAAAAAAAAGAAAGAAAGAGAAAGAGAGAGAAAGGAAAGAAAGAAAGAAGGAAAGAGGAAAGAAAGAAAGAAAGAAAGAAAGAAAGAAAGAAAGAAAGAAAGAAAGAAAGAAAGAAAGAAAGAAAGAAAGAAAGAAAGAAAGAAAAGAGAAAGAAAGAAAGAAAGAAAGAAAGAAAAAGAAAGAAAGAAAGAAAAGAAGGAAAGAGAGAAAGAGAGAGAGAAGGAAGGAAGGAAGGAGGAAGGAAAGAAAAGGAAGGAAGGAAGGAAGGAAGGAAGAAAGAAAGAAAGAAAGAAAGAAAGAAAGAAAGAAAGAAAGAAAGAAAGAAAGAAAGAAAGAAAAAAAAGAAAGAAAGAAAGAAAGAAAGAAAGAAAGAAAGAAAGAAAGAAAAAGAAAGAAAGAAAGAAAAAATGAACATTTATGGAGAGTCTGTCCTATGTGTTAGGTGCTTTCAGGCATTTGATCCTGGTGGTAATATTGAGATACAGGAATTATGATCACCACTTTACAGATGAAGGAATGGATCTTAAGAGAAGTTAAGTAGACAGTACATAGTTCCAGTGGGGAACTTCATGTATGTTCCATTTGCCACATGAAAAAAGTAAAAAAAGTATGCTCTGGATCCTCTGTTAGCAGATATTTAATGTACCGCTTCCTTTATTTATAATAATTTATTTTACAATTTATCAACTAAAAGTGAATAAGTACTTACCCAGTTCAATTTGCACTTAGAAGATGTAGCATAATTCTTTGCCTACACTAGGTGTCCTAAAATTATTTAAGAATTTGTAAGTAAATGAACATATGAATAACACATCTCACACATATATTTAAATGACTGAGCAAGAATACTTGAATTCTACAGTTGCATGGACAAAAATTGTTGATGAAATTTCTGACTATAAGACCCCTAACAATTGTATAATAAGTTGAATGGCAATTATTCCACTAGAATGTGATGTGAAAGCCTGAAATCAAGTGTGTGTGTTTTGAGGGGGGGGTGGCGGGGGAAGGCTGGGCATTTCATTTTATTTTGTTTTGTTTTCTCACCTCACTAATCACCAGTATATATTCCCAATTACAAAGTGTTGCTTCAAATTCCAATTCTTGCTTTTTTAATTAAAAACTGATTTATATTTTAAATTAATATTCATATTCAAATGAGTATTTTGGGGGAGACTGGGGACAGCAAATCTCTTCGGAAGACCTCTAAGAAATACTTTTCTTAGTGGTACAAATACCTTAGGAGTGAATGATGAGTATAGGCCACCGTGGTACATGTGCATCTGATCAAGTGGTCTCCCTGCCTCACCTTGGCCTCGTCCTCTCTCCCTCGCTCTCTCCCATCCTTCTCCTCTTCCTTCCTTTTTTAGGGATGCAAAAAATGTTTTAAATAATAATTTTAAGGTTTTATTTTAAAGATGCAGCAAAGCATGCCATTTCTAGCCACCCAAGCGTTTCAAAGGAGAGCCAAGAAAGGATAACTACAACGCAAAGAGAAACCCAAAGTAGTGGAAAGTGAGGAGGAGAGAGGATTCAGCAAACAAGAAAGTGAAAAACTGTCCTCGAATCAACCTCTACACAAATTACAGTGCATTGTGCTCAGTTCTCACAAACATGTTTTCTTCCGCAAAATTTTAACATTGAAGCCTTTTCTAGCTAAGCCGCATCTTCCTTTTTGACACATACGTGTCCATCATTTACTTATTTAGCCTTATATCTTATACATGAGAGAGAAACCTCAGGATCTCTAGGTTTTCTATAATGAATACAAGTTTTATATAATCATTGATCTTGTGCTTTCTTCATTCCCCACATACCTGTGCTTAAATGAAATCTAAAATTTTATTGTCCAATAATTCGTGAAAGCACATATAAAGACAGTGTGAAAAAAAATAAGAGGCTATATATTGCATAACATCATGGATAACTTTGAAGGTAGTTAAAACATTTTAATAGTTTCATCTGACTTCAAAATAAATGTGTGCAAAAGTTAGTAACAATGCTATGAACTTAGTTTAAGTAGCAGCTAAACTGTAGCTATTAATATACCGTAGAGTAGTTGCTGCCAGTTGGAATAGAATGTTCCAGGCCAAATATTAATAGATGCATTTATTCCCACTGAGCAAGCTAAAAAACTAATAAAGTATTAGTTTGGTAATAAAGTAATTAGTAAAACTAATAAGTATTGCCCACAGATTACTCTTGCTAATTCAGGTTTATGAAAACATGAATTTGTATTCCACAAGAATATATTCACATGTGGTTACACTGCTTACCTAATTTGATTCAATCTA
Organism: Macaca thibetana thibetana; assembly: GCF_024542745.1. Taxonomy (NCBI): domain Eukaryota; kingdom Metazoa; phylum Chordata; class Mammalia; order Primates; family Cercopithecidae; genus Macaca; species Macaca thibetana. Next base: position 8,919,789 of record NC_065586.1, read on the forward strand.
ATGAATATTTCCATGTATGATTTATCCCTTATTCCCTATTTTTCTATATAGCATCTTTCCAGCTATGTATTCACCTACCTATCTATCCATTTTATATTTGACACCTAAACTCATTTGATATATTTCAAGAAAGTAAAATTAAACTGATATGGCAGTTATTTGTTGGCAAAATAAAGATAGATTAGTAAAGTCACATTTTCTCAGAAATGTTGTTATTACAAGTAACTGTCTGTCATGATGTCCATACTATAGTTGAAGGTCATGGTCATTTACCAAAGTCATACATTTGGCAGGACAATATTATATCAATTGCTCAATTTTGGTCATTTACCAAAGTCATAAATTTGGCAGAACAATATTATATCAATAGGAGTGACACTTTTACTCCTACACACCTCTAATAAAACTTTCCATCATGAGTTCTTACGATATTACTTGGTGATATAATGACAATGTGGGCATTTCCACAAAATCTCTGTAACTGCCAATGACATTTATACAGCTGTGAAAATGCATAGAGAATACAACATACAAAATAACACGACATATTTTCACATGCTGTGCTCTGGGCATTACTAAATTAAACCTATGATTTCCACAAGTTCCTTTTATATGGCAGTGTCCTATCTAGAAGAAAATTTAGACATTATGGAGAACACACAAGTATCCCGCATTTCAGTTTTTTAATATGAAGCAAGTTTTATCACATGAAAAATATGACAGCCCTTGACATTTCTTGGTTGTGAAAAGCCAGTTGGTCAAGGAAGTCCTGTTCACCTGGAGAAAACTTAGGACATCACATTTCACATGTGTGCACTGAGCACAGCCACTGAGACCTCACTCACGTTTCTCCTATGCTGCTTGGCATCTTCCCTCACCACTTAAGTGATGGAGATTTCTCTCATCAGGGCTGCTCACATACCTGAGGGGGGTGACAGCAAACACTTGGGGAGGAGTCTCTTAAACTGAACTCTCCCTCCACTTGGTCTCTAAGGCATGGCCTTCTTCACAAAACCTTTAAATCTATCATTAAAACTAAGGATGAAGAAACAAAATGGCTCAGAGAATGCAGCAGGTAATGTAAATTCACACGGAGAAGCAAACAGCCATTGATAGCAGGTAGCTTTTTCTTGCAGGCATCACGTTAAACAGGTAACAGTAAAACACTTAGGGCCAAAGACAGGAGCTCAAATGTCTCTCAAGCCATTTCACTCAGCCCCTTCTACTGTTCAAATTTCTGCTTCCTCATCTCTAAAATAAGGATAGTAACACCAGCAGTTTTTAGAAGCTGAAGGAGATGAAAGTACTTCTAACTCCGAAAGGGCTAGCTGACTCTTATTTGATGCCTCGACTTCTATTAACCAATTTGAGAGAGTTCTCCAAGACAGCGGCATTCTGAAAAAGTGGTCAGAGTGGACAGAGAGAATTCACTGGGGGAGAAGCGTGGGGAACGGAACAAACAGGGAAACTTAGATTCCTTTCTAGATGGTTTCACTTTCTTCATGGTTTTCCTAAAGCACTTCTGTTTTTGACCTGCTGCAAGAAGTTTCACATAACCATTAGCAAATGGAAACTTTTGTCAAACGTGGACACCAGAATGCAGTGTATCCAACTGTATCTTAACAGGCAGAAAAGCTGAACAAGCCTGACTGGCAGCAGACACCAGCTTCTATGGCGTAACTCACAAGTAACGAACACTCAATCCTATATTGATCATATACTCTATGCAAAAATGCATTCCATTCATTTATCATCATACCTCTAACTTGGAAGGTATGGAACATGCAGTGCACTGTGTACAGAGAATTGGGCTACAATTTAATCTACTTTGGAAATTTTATTGAATCTGTACATGTGCATGTGTGGGTAAACACAGCCAGTTAAAATGAAAAATAATTGAAATCAGCATTACATTAAACAGATTTGCTCTATAAATTCTGCTCATTACACATAACTAACATAGACTCTTTGATCAAAGAGAGATCAATGTAATTCAGTGACTCACCTTTCATAAAGAGTGTAATGAAGCAATTTTCACTATCGGCATAACAACTTCTTGCATAAAACCTATTTCAGTAATTTTAATCAAATATTTCTGAAAAATAAAGCATGTGCACCTTTCTTCTTTTGGATACTATTAAATTATTACCAACAGCCAAAGCAGCAAATATCTCTCTGTATTGGCTAGATATATGCAAAATTGAATAATCCAATAATTATTTCCATTTACTGAATTTATGAAAGAAGTGGAAACAAAATGCAGTTTGTGGGTAAATAACAACAAAAATCTGAGATGCTTTTTGCTATTTTTGCCTTTTAACAATGCTTTCTGAGAATTTAATTATATTATTCCACTTAACGGAATTATATTATTCCATTTAATTCAACCCAATCCATTCTAACAAAAAAAATATTCAAATTTTGTTTGAGCACAGTGCCTAGAGTTTGAGCAGGGCCTGGGTGATGTATCATAAGAGTGCATCCTAGAAACAAAACATTTTAGAAACATGAAACATTAAAAGTGAAAAATGTGACTGCCTTAAGTGGTGCATACATGTAGTTTAATATAAGATTCCTTTTAATCTTGATGAGTTTTGAACATAAACCGTTATACCGTAAAGGACATAGGGAGTCAGTAAAAACTTTGGGCTAAGCCTTAGACTTGTTGGCAATGCTGTAGTTTATTTAAAATCGGAAAGCATTCCCCACTAATGAACAAAGGGAAACAAAACAAACAAAAATTATACTCAATATGATTACCCAGCACTAGAACAGTAAACTTAATACCCTAATTCTACTCCCTTTATTCAGAGAAAATAGATTTCTTAAAAGTCAAACCCTACTAATATTAATCAGAACTGAGAGAACTATTATTAAATAACTATATTTAGGGAAATGTTTATTGAACTCACATGAAGTTCAACTTCATGGGAACAGAATTCTGTCTTGTTCCCTTCCGCTCCTTAGTGTATAGAACAGTAACCAACAAATAGTAAATACTAGATTGTTACTGAGTGAATCAGTGTGGTGGATTCAATATGCAGGCAAATATATGGAGGATGTTTTGGAGTCCTGAAAAATGTTTAGGTGAAAAAACAGTAAGTATTACATATATATCATGATCATAAATTATTTAGTGGTAAGGGAAATAATTAGAGGGAAATATCTCCAAAATATTAAGTTGCTTAAGGGGAAAAAAATACAGTGTTATTTCCCACTCCCACTCAATGTATCTCTACAGTTTCCAAATTTTCCTCAGTGGGTACAGATTATTTTCACAATAAAATAGTTTTTAACAACATCCTTTCACTTTCTAAAATAACTATTAATGTGAATGGTTGTGGCTACTGACTGGAAAAAAAGGGGCAGTTCAGAAAGGTGAGAATTTGGAAAAAGAAAATGGATCTTTCCTGTGTTTCACTGAAAACAGATGATTAAAATATGATTAATATAAAATAATAATTTGAACAAGCTCAGCTGTGCCTATTAACTCAGGAACATGACTTGCTGGATACCAGCTTGGGTGAGCTGGGAAAGCCATGGGCTCAGTCTGTTTCAGTTGCTTAACCTAAAGTTACTTAAACCCAATTTCAGGTCTTTTTTATTTTTATTTTTTCTTAATCTGTGAGATGGGGTAACATTAGCACTCATATCCTATTCTGAGGATTACCAAAGTTAACACTTGTTAAAGCATGTTGAACAGTGCCTGGCTTATGTTAAATGCTGTTAATGTAAGCTCTTATTATTAACCATTGTTCACCTTATACGAGGGACTGCAGAGAAACAAACACAAACATATTCAGCTTCATTCTGGACCTTTAACTCTGCCAAAACCCCTTCCTGTCTAGAGCAATACTTCCCTTTCCCCTTTTCTTGTTTTTCTCAGTGCTGTGTCTGGTCTGTGACATCAAATATTATCCTGCATATATGGCCACCAAGCCTGTATTCTCCCAGATATATATATATATATCTGTTTCCACTTCCTGCTGTGCAGCAGTACCACCAAGAACCCTTCCCTTGGTTCTCAGCTTGATGTATTTTGCTTTAAATGATATACACAGACTGGCTATTCGAAAACAGTTTCCCCCGCCCCTCTTTGAAAAATCAGTGCTGTGTTGATATTGAAATTGAGGTACATCTCATCTGAGCAGTGCTTTGGTTAGTTTACCACTTAGAATCAACTCATCTTGTTCTATGCTTTTGCCCAGGGCAGTATCACACAACATGTAGAAAATTAATAAATGTATATTGATAACTGTACTTACAGAATGCTTCTAGTGAATATTTAGAAAGCTTACTAGGCCTAAATCCAGGAGCTAAAAGGTGAAAATTGTGTTTACTTTCAATGTATGGATACTTACTGTCTCAGTAATGGCAGTTTGTAGCTTAAAAAAAATAGCGCTATATATATGTGTGTGTGTGTGTGTGTGTGTGTGTGTGTGTGTGTGTGTGTGTGTGTGTGTGTGTGTGTGTGTGTGTGTGTGTGTGTGTGTGTGTGTGTGTGTGTGTGTGTGTGTGTGTGTGTGTGTGTGTGTGTGTGTGTGTGTGTGTATGTGTGTGTGTGTGTGTGTGTGTGTGTGTGTGTGTGTGTGTGTGTGTGTGTGTGTGTGTGTGTGTGTGTGTGTGTGTGTGTGTGTGTGTGTGTGTGTGTGTGTGTGTGTGTGTGTGTATGTGTGTGTGTGTGTGTGTGTGTGTGTGTGTGTGTGTGTGTGTGTGTGTGTGTGTGTGTGTGTGTGTGTGTGTGTGTGTGTGTGTGTGTGTGTGTGTGTGTGTGTGTGTGTGTGTGTGTGTGTGTGTGTGTGTGTGTGTGTGTGTGTGTGTGTGTGTGTGTGTGTGTGTGTGTGTGTGTGTGTGTGTGTATCGATCGAGAGAGACAGAGAGAGAGAAAGAGAGATGTCACTTAAGCCCCACATACTCTGAAGCTACCAGCAGGTATCACATGCAATTAGTCATGAAGTTGTAGTGAGACTTTCAATTCTTGGCCATATATAGATTTTGCTATATGTAGGAATACTCTACACAACTACCCAGACAAGCTTCTCAGTTATTCTTGGCATTCTATTTTAAAGATATAGAAAGAATGGACAATTGACTGAGCATAAATTAATTCCCTTATTTTTTGAAAGGTATATATCTTGTCTAACCAACAGTAGTCTTTTAGGGGGCCGGAAGTGGTCCTGAAACAGGCAGGCACTCACTGCTAACCATCTCCAAAACTTAAACCAACATCAAACCCATTGAAATCTCAGATCCTGTGAGGTTTCCCAGGTTAAGACAATTAAATACTATAGCTGTTTACTATGACCAGAAAGAGGCACCAAGTGTTAGTTCCCAAGTCCTTCCTAAATCTTTTACAGATTCTTACACTAAGAAAGCACACAATGCTCTTTAGATTAACACACCAAATTCTTAGCAGGATGTTAGAGTATTCCCAGTAAATCCCAAACAGGGCCAGAGGGAGCATAGGCTTTCATGTGTGTTTGACCTCAGGCTCTTTCTCTAGTGAAAATTATTTCTCTTTCACCATTAAGAAGAACCTACATAAAGAAGTGCTGAAGGAAAGAAATACCTGCCCATCCCAATCAAATGACCTAGTCTCAGTTATCAATGCAAATGGTGAATATCACCACCATTTTTTCCAACATCCAGGGCAGAGAAAGAATCTGTGTTTAGCTTCGATTAATTTAGGACTGACACTAATGTTTCAACAAGGACAAAGATAACAAAAAGGTAAGTGTCTAAATACATGGTTCTTTAATGCAGATCAATGACTATTCCAGGAATCTTCCTCGCTCTTCAATTTCCAGGATTGAGAAACAGACTAAAATACTTAAGAAAGCAAGCCCAGATCGTCTGAGTAAGACATTATGCTTCAAGAATAGAAGATAACCTATCAACGTTACCATACAACAAAACAAAAGCAAAGCTCACCTTAGGTTGAAGAAGGACATAAACAAAATATAGTGATGCATTCACTGGGTTTTGGGGAAAATCTACCCAGATGAAACTTGGTGATGCTGATGGCAGACTATTTAGTAAACCAACCAATTTTGTGAGACTATCTATCTTTTAACTTTTTAATTTAATTTAATTTATTTATTTATTTATTTATTTATTTGAGACGGAGTCTTGCTCTGTGTCCCAGGCTAGAGTGCAATGGCACAATCTCGGCTCACTACAATCTTTGCCTCCTGGGTTCAAGTGATTCTCCTGCCTCAGCCACCCGAGTAGCTGGGATTATAGGCACCTGCCACTGCAACCAGCTAATTTTTGTATTTTTTAGTAGAGACAGGATTTTGCCATGTAGGCCAGGCTGGTCCTGAACTCCTGACCTCAGATGATCCACCCGCCTCAGCCTCCCAAAGCAATGACATTACAAGTATGAGCCACCGCACCCGGTCAACCTTTTTTTTTTGTCTTGAACGCTGTTCACGCTTTCAGACTTCCCGATGATTACTAAAGTGGCCTATATTCCTTCGTACAGTTGACTGTATGTTGAATATACCATTGAAAGAATGGCTAAGAAAAAAAAAAAAATCCAGCGAGTCAATAAGAAAAAATGTTGAACTCTAAGATTATTCACTTTCTGGAGAATCCTTCTGTACCTCTTATTCTACTTCCTCAAGTAATATTAACATATTTTTTTAACCAAGCAAGCAGGAATAAAACCTGTTGCTTCAAGTTTTCTGTTGCACAATTTATTTTGAAGGATGTTATTCTCTGATGTTACATCTAAATTTTGGAAAGAAATATTAAGAATGTGGATGCTCGAGAATCAGAATTTGAAAAAACAAAACAAAAACAAGTCTTGTTTCCTTTTTAAAGTAATCTGTTGCAAGAGTTTTTTGTGTGTAATGGTATTGCTTTTGGAAGTATAATTCTTTTCATTTTAGACTGAAACAGTATTGTTTTGGACAAAATTAGAAAGCATATTCATTTTATTCTTTCATTATGCCTTGATGTACATACGAACATCTATCTAGCTGTCAGGATTTTTTTTTTTTAAGTCTGTTCTGTGCCCTGAAAGGGAAGTTTGAAAAAAAAAAAGTTGTGGCATTTCACCACTCAACCCTCAAAGTGAGAGGTGAAAGACACACACACACAGTTTGCAGAGCAATCTCATCTGTTTCCACTTCCTGCTGTGCAGCAGTACCACCAAGAACCCTTGCCTTATTTCTCAGCTTCATGTATTTTGCTTTAAATGATATACACAGGCTGGCTATTCGAAAACAGTTTCCCCCGCCCCTCTTTGAAATCAGTGCTGTGTTGATATTGAAATTGAGGTACATCTCATCTGAGCAGTGCTTTGGTTAGTTTACCACTTAGAATCAACTCATCTTGTTCTATGCTTTTGCCCAGGGCAGTATCACACAACATGTAGAAAATTAATAAATGTATATTGATAACTATACTTACAGAATGCTTCTAGTGAATATTTAGAAAGCTTACTAGGCCTAAATCCAGGAGCTAAAAGGGGAAAATTGTGTTTACTTTCAACGTATGGACAGTGACTGTCCCAATAGTGGCAGTTTGTAGCTTAAAAAAATTGCGCCAAAATTCTAGGATTACATTTTTCTTTTTTTTTCTTTTTTAAATTTATTTATTATTATTATACTTTCTAAAGAAAAATCTTCAAGAAGTTTTAAGATCTTATTAATTGAATTACCAGAAAGATTAAAGCATAGGAAATTTCCTTTAATCTGATGTTCTATGAATCTTTGAAATGTTCATATTTTTGCTCAGTTTAATATTGTTTGAATAAATCAAAGAATATTTTATTAAAATAAAGATCGGCTCTGAAGAACAAATTCAGTGCAAAGTACTTCAAAACTTACGAGAGAGTAAGGTAATTTTTATTGACAAGTAGCATGGTATATTGTGGGAAGGCAGATTTGGCAAGTCCACACAGTTATAATTCCAAGTATGCCATTAAAATAGCCACAGGAGAGGTAGGATCAACATGTTCTGAATTGTCAAATGAATGAGAAATCCTGAGTCATAAGTGAAGTTTTCTCATTAAGTTATAGTATGTTTATAAATTTCAAGACTGTGATTTTATAGTAGCTATGAAAGTATTTTAAGATAAATGAAATATATTAAAATAAGCTTAAACTCAAATAACTTAATCATTACTTATTATGGAAGGTATCTAGAACATTCTTTTTTGTTGTTTTTCTTTATTTTATTTTATTTTATTTTATTTTATTTTATTTTTTGAGACAGGGTTCTATTCTTTCACGCAGGCTGGAGTGCAGTGGCACAATCTCAGCTCACTGCAGCCTCCACCTGTTGGGCTAAAGCCATCCTCCCACCTTAGCCTCCTGAGTAGGGACCACAGGCATGCATCACCACTCCTGGCTAATTTTGTTTTTCATAGCACATTACGTTGCTGATTTCCCAGTGTATAAGTAACCAAGATGCTCAAACAAGCAAATATTTTCCTTGAGGGTGACTTAGTATAAAAAAAGAGAAAGAACAAAGAAATTAGTTCTGAAGGTGCATTTTTCTAAAACCCATTTCAGTATTTGATAGCTCAGATCATATAGAAGTTTTAGCCAAAATGCTGCATATTTTATTAATATTCTTGTATTCCATCCTTGCCTTCACTGTTTCATAAATTATTTAGTTAAATGGTATTTTTTACCATGTTTCCTGAAATGTCATTGATTTTAATCCACCTGAGAAGTCATTACCTAAATCTGTATTGAGAAATTTGTCTTTAAAGATTAATAGTTGCTTTTATTATTTAATTTCCCTTTAACTGCTATACTTTGATGCACTTTATAGTGTTTTTGTTTGTTTTGTTTTTGTGAAAGAAGTAGATTCTGGCAATTGATTTCCATTTGCAACCTACCTCCCTGATTAAAAGAAAGTCATTTTAAGAGAACATATTTGCTTTGGATTCAAACAATTTAAGGGCCGGGAAGCGGGTTGGGGGCTTATATTTAAAGGTATCAGCTAGTCCAGATGGCCATCTAGCTTTTAAAACTGCCGCCAAGCAACTTAAATATGTTTCGTTCTTCAAGAGATTTGGAAGCAATACAAGACATATTCTACTAATGTTCTGAAAGAATAAAGAAAGGGAGAGGAAGGAAAGAAGGGAGGGAGGCAGGAAGGGAGGGAGGGAGAGAATGCTTATAAATGAAATAAGTAATACGTCTATATTTTTCTTCCCAACATTTGCCCCACATTTTAAAAAATTTTAGCCATCGTCATATATGTGATCTTAAAAAGTCACTAGATATTTTTGGGACTTAGTTGGTTTACCTCTAAATACAGGAATTTCCGTTGATCTCTACAATGTCATCATAGCATAGAAATCTGCTCTGCATAATTTTATATCAAGGAATGCTATGTTGTCTACCAAGCATGAAACTTTGGAACTAGAGGAATTCATGAGCATCTAGGGAACATGTTCTGAGCTACACGATTCTGAATCACCTAGAGTTTGGTAGTAAGTGTTTTATGTTATATTCAGATATCTGCAAAATACATATAGCATGTGTCCAAATATTTAGCAGATAAAGATGTCTCATGTGTGCTGAGAATTTTACTCTTTTGGTAAAAGAATATTTTACAAAATTCCACTTAATGCAGATCTTGCAAATGAAAAGAAAAATTAACAAATCACTTCTATTGTGATTCCTGATTTTAACTTACATTGAAATTGATGGTCACATACAGATAATAGTCTAAAAACTCAACCACATACTCATATGTTTGCAAAGATTCAGGATTTGGGCATTATGTAGATAGAATGTATAAGGCTTACTAATCTAAGACTTTTCAGTCAGTATTCCAAATATGATAGCAGTCACCCAGTTGGGTTCCTCCAATAAACTTATTTATTCTCACCCAGTCTCCCTTTCATGATTTTAATAATCATTTCCATTGGAATTTCAATAGTATTAAATAAATTGTGAATCACACAGGAATAACTCCAACCTTTGTAGCAAGAATACGAGCTTAAATACGTTATATATTTTCTAGCTTATTATCCTCCTGGAATTTTTGACAGAGATGCCTATACAGGAAAATGCACTAGCCTCCTAAAATGTGAACAAACTCTTAAGAACTTACTATAGATTTAGATCATTTAATTACATTTTCAGTCACAGAGGCTTATGAGAAGTAGGTTATTAGATTCTGCTTCAATGCTCTATCTTTAAAATGTTTATTTTCCCAATTTCCGTTGTTCTTATGTTTTCCTCAGACTTCCACTGTTAGTATTCTAATGCATCTTCACAATTACATCTTTCTCTATTAAAGCAAGACTTCTGGAGGTTTTCTCTGGAGTGGTGGTTTTTACCCCCAAAGTTAGTTATTTACTAGTTGACTTATGTAGGGTCAAGTCAGTAGAGGAATCTCAGTTTGTTCTACATAAATATATGCATGAAACACCTAAAAGAGATGTAACAGACTTTATATACTTGACACACCCTACTGGAAATGCCACTGCAGTACATATTAGATTCAAAATTACTAAACCTGCCTTCTCTAACCCTATCTTCCTGTTTTTATCTCTCAAAAGGACAACTGTGAATCTCTTTTCTCTAAATGTAAAATAAAATAATGTATATCACATAAGTATAATTATATTTGACTAATATAAGCCAAACTAATTTATAATTTATAATTCTATCATAGCCATTTCTCTTTTAGTTGACAACTTTTGTTTTGACATGAACCACAGATCTTGGACATCAAGTTTTTAGATATTTTCACTCATGGGCTCTATATTTTTCTAACACTGCTATTTTAAACTTCTTTCTCAGATTTAACTTTTTGATTCCTCCCTTTAGGTAAATAAGTATTATTTTAAACTTTCAGACATTTTTATGTATCTATAAGTGTAAAATAAATGTGGAAAGAAGCACAAAAGAATTTCTTTTTCTTCCTTCTTTTTCTTCCTCCTTTGTGAAACTCAAAATAGCTGAATTGATTTACCTCCAAATATCTACATAGAGTTTAACTTTGAACAGACTTGAAACACACACAAGGTTTTGAGAAACTTGTAAGTGACCAACGACATAGAGGAATAACAAAAGTCATCTTGAAACTTTAAATACACTGGTTTTTGCCACAGACATTTTAATTTACTAGCTGGAGATAGAAACCTCTGAAACAGCCATTTGTCTTTTAGTTAAAATGCAGCCTCGTAAATACACGCATCTGTCCTGTGTATGTTTTTTTTTTAATCCCAAGTAGTATCATTTGTAAAATAGTTTTCATGATATGTTTTACCATTCACTAAAGTATTTCAACGTTCTTTCTTTAGAAAGTAGAATCTTGCAGATTAGAATAACTGTGTTGAAAGCATAAGAAATATCCCTTTACAACTGAGGAGATATCCTGTTTCATCCTTGGGTTTTATATGATTTAATAGAGGTATTGCTGTCATGCAGATAGTACCATTTAAATAACTTCATTTAAGGCCTTGATGGGCCTTTTGTAATCATTCTCAGGGGGAATCACTACTATATCCAGTTCAGTCATATATATTTTAAATATGGAATTATTTTAGCTAAATATTCCAGGTTTGTGTTTAGCCAGAGACAATTTAAGTTAAATTTAGGAAATACCTTTGAAAAGTTTAATTTTCTCTTTTTCACCTTTAGTGATGTATTAATCACTAACCTTTGAATTGCTGGTGCGTTTAAGGAAGAATGTTATAGATGTGGGCCCAATACTTTCATGCAAATGACACTATTGCTGCTCATAGCCTTAAACACAGTCTTCATATGTACTTATTTGAACTGCTTCCTCTCTACCAGAGCAGTTTTTCCATCCTTTTCTGTTATCAGTTGAAGAAAGATCTATTTTTGAAATTTGTTCCCATAACTAAAATGAGGTGGATTAACTTTGGCCATGAAGCCAAGCATTGTGAAGATGGAGATGTAAAAGTCAACACTATTAAAATCAACCACTCTCTGGGGGCCTGTTCTCCTTTTGATAGACTCAGAGTGTTCATTAGTTCTTTTGAATTTCTATGGGAGATCTGTGGGCAGAACCAAACCAGGAAATAGTTGCCTCCTAACTTTGAAAATACCGGGGGACCACATTGACACTTTCCACTATGTCATTCTGCTGACCCTTGAGCTCTGCTTTTATCTTCCTTCAATGAATCATTCCACTGTGGTTTTAATTAAGAAAAATCATGTTCTAGGGAGTGAAATGATCTGGAAAGGATCAAGCCAAAATTTATACCTAACTGGCTATCTTACAAACACAACGGATTTTTTTCCTGCATAATTCATTCCTTAAATTTAAAAAAATACCCTTAAGGAGAGGGGGGAAACATCATTTTTACAAAAATATTTTAATTAAAATCGTACCATGTTCACTTACTAATTTTATCAGAGGTATACAATTAAGCAATTCATCATAGGCAATAAACACTCTGGATTGTCTAACACTGTCTAGAGTCCCCTAATCATTTAAAAAAAATAGTTTCGCTTCTTTTGAAGCTCCTGTTTTTGTTTCCTGGGTGCTGTGATGAAAACCAAACAGAGCTGATATTTTCTTAGAATAATAAGCAACTTAAAATTTGAAGTTGTTTTGTAACTGTAGTGTCTTACCTGACTGCGATAGTCTAAAGAGATGGTTCTAGAAACTGAATTTGTTACTCTTAGAATTGTGTAGACTATTTTAAAGACATGACAATATGTTGGAAAAAATGGTTATTTCCAGGGAGTTTCTTCAGATTAAAAAATGGGTTAAATATAGTAATAAGCGTAATAGAGGACTTTAGTAAAACTAAACACTTTTTAACCGTTTTAAGAACTGGGTGAGCCCAAGAAGCTGAACTGGAGTCGAAAACAAACTCGTTCAACAATAGAGAAGAAAGGAAAACGGAAGCAACAGAGAATGGAGCTGTCTTCATTGCATGATTAGAGTTAAATGCAAATATGTGATGTTCGGTTTAAATGAATTTAATTGATCCTAGAAAATAGTCCAGACTTTAGATGCTACATCTTATACTATTTCTGTAGTAAGCCAGATATTGTTAAATGAACTTATATCAATGTAACTGACTAATAGAAGCTAAGTTTGAGAGGCCTAATATATTCAGGGAAATTTTTCATTATATAAGCAAGTGATTTGAAGCAAGTGATGGCTTTCATGTTTATGTTTTATAAGTTTTATAAGTTAATATCAGCTCCTGAAAATACAAACCACAACTACATTTTAACATCATGTATATAAGTCTACTTTTTCTTAAAAAAAAGAAAAAAATCTACCTGAGGTAAGTAGAAATTTACCTCTGGTGCACAGTTCAGATGGGAATATTTCAAGGACATGATAATAATGGGTTTTTTATTTTTTTAACCTAACCATGAAAAATAAAGTCCTATTTTATAACTATGCAGACTGAAACAATTTAAGATCCTTATTATTGGCTCATTGATTATTTATTTAATTCTATCTTTTGATCGCATATTCTCTACAAAGTGCAATGGTAAGATGCTTGGGACACAATGTAGAGAAAATAAAAATTGTGGGTGGGTAGGCAAATAGTCTAATATAATTCAGTGACATTTACATTCATGAGCCCAGTTGGCAAAAGGCATCTTATTTTTCGTTAAGTGTAGGAAGAATCATAGAGTGATTCTTAGAGATCACTGGTTCCATTTACAGTGGCCATGTAAATTCCTTAAATTCAAACGCAGTCCTTTGAAGGCCCTCAGGGACAGGATGTTGAGAGAAGAGAAAGAACCCTATCAGCCTCCAAGTGAACAGGAGAGTGCTCCCTGGCACGAGGTAGTGCCTGAACCTGGCCAGAGGAAAACTCAGCCCAGAAATGTGTACAGCGGGAAGGGGAGCACTGTGGGAGCCGCCTCCTGGGGATGAGGTCTGCAGTGCATCTAAAGAGTGTTAAAAGTAGAGGGAAGAGTGTGGACTTGGTTGGAGAGCTGGGTTAGCCTCAGACACTTACCAATTATTTGTTATTTGGCAAATGATGTAACTGAGACTCTGTCTTCTCATTTATGTTATGAAGATTACAGTCTCATGTTGGTTAAGAAAATCAAACATGCACAAAGCTAGGTGATGCCCCAAATGCGCTGAACAGGTCCCACAAATAGGATTTTAGATTTGGCGAATCTCTCTTTACTAAATGTTCGCACACTTAAATACTAAAAACATTTTTTGCTGATAGAAGCTCCATGGAAAATTCATCTCTGGACACATCTTCAGGCCCCAGGGAACTTTCAAGGGAACATTTAACTTTTCCAGTAGGCAAGAAGGATGATACAAGAGAAGTTTAATTCCTTTGAAAAATCTATGGGTGATGGATATTATTTGAATTACAATGAATGATCAAGAAATATTTCCTTCTGTCTACGTTTTTTCTGTCCATTTTCATAGCATCTAAAATATTCGGTTAATACAATTTGAGAATATCTAATTTACCACAAAGGATAAAAATCAACAGATTGTATATCCTGGAGTATGTTTACTGTAATTTCCAGTATAAAGTAAAAGGTTAGCCAAGTGCTAAGCCATTTGCCATGTAATTTTTAAAGTCCTCTACAACTGAAAAATTGTTTCCATTGCTTTATGGAAAAAGAGCTTCAGAATGATCAGAATGACTTCTCCATGGAAATTGATATACAATACAATCCATTTTTTTTCTCTTTTCAATGAAATTGCTTTCTAGTGTCCAATGGCTAGCTCCACAAAAAATTACTTGCTCCAGTATAAAAATGAATATATCATTGGGTAGCATCTGGAATTCTAGCAATTGAACTCAAGTATACCTCATCCTTAAGGTCTCAAGCTACATTGGAATATTACAAATAACACACTAGTAAAATATCTGGATGTTGGTTTTTCGATTGTGCTTTTGTTCTTTGAAAACATTGAATTAGCCAAAGTTGACTTTAAAATTTTGAAATAAGTGCTTAGAATGTACTTTTTGTCCTCTTCTTTTTCCATTTTTTTTTCTTCATTTCTGGGAATCTAAACCAAACCAAACATGATAATTTCAGAAGAGATTAACTTGATTTTTTTTTCCTTTATCAGTAGCAGACTCTAACTTACCCACCTTTCCCACTATTTCTTTGAGTTAGGATTTGAACAATTTAAGCCTTCACATTTGGAATTTTATCTCTTTTAATCTTTGTAAATATTATGAGTAAAAATCAGGAAATGCCTCATTGGTACCCTGGGTTTCTCAGACAACCCACTGATTTATGGTCTTGAGACCATAAACTCATTTTCCTTACATGAATGATATTTCCACATCCACAACAATACCACCAAATATGTGTATCTAGCACTGACTAACTGCAAATCCTCAAAGTGAACCACATGCATTTTAATATTGCATAGTTTGCTGATTTATTATTTCCCTTAATGTACATAGTTCACATTTTTTGGAAGAATTCCACAAAAGAAAGAGAAAAGGAAATCTAATCTAAAATTACTATTTTGAAGGGGATAGCAGATTGAAAATGAGAATTTTGAAAGTTTCAATACCAGTGGGGAAAGCATTTGCTAGAGTTTAGAAGGACAGCATATGGTACTTACAGGGGACCGCCAGGGGCCTGGAGAACTGATATCCTGAGTCTTCTTGAAGAGAAATAGAGGTTGTTTCATTAAGTGCAAAAGCATCGTTCTTAATTTGAAAACTGTGGGCAGAAACAGAAGCCCAAGATTAATTTTTCCATTGCTAACTCTAGAGTCTTGGCCACTGAAGTCTGAAGATACTTTCTTTGAGAATGCATATTATTTTACTCACAACTAAAACATTTAAGTATCTTAGCTGATCAGTGGAGTGAGATTAAAAGGTTTCTTTTTTGAATCATCAGATAGAGATGCACAAGGGAGAGAGCACACAGGGTGTGTTCAGAAGGGCTTGCTAAAGTGCTCGGCTCTTAGCATTAAAAGTGTGATGTTTATACACCACCCTGATAGAAAACACTGCTTTCCAAATCCTAGTCACATTTTAGGATTAAGTCACAAATTTTAGGATTTCCTAAAATCCTAATTTTGTTTTACAACACACAAAAATATGTGTTTTAAAAGTCACTGGATGGAAGGAAAGAAAGAACAGATTCAGCCAACGGCTACTAGTTTATTATAATTGTCCCTATTGGGACAAAATTCGTAACATGCTACTCTGAAACTGATTACCTTCTCAATTCTGTCAGTAGCAGATAATTGAGCCTCAACAGCACCAATTCAAAATAGTTTAGGTCTTGCCCCTGCCTGATTATGTAACAGAAAAGCACAAAGTTTGAGGGGTGACGCGGGAGGTGGTTATTTTTCTAGGAAACTTCCTTCTCTTCTACGAATGTGTGAATGAGTAAGGACAGTGAATCTCTGTTTCTGATATAAATATTAGGGGTAGAGGCTGAGTAGAAGACCCTCTTTTTGTTTTCAGTAGCTCCTTCTCATTCACCAATGGTAAGGGAGACTTGGCTGTCAACTATAAGTGTACACATGTATATCTTTATAGAGTAGAGGTAAGTCTGCATATAAAAAAATCTGCCATAAGTGATAGAGTAGAAAATAATATCCTACATACCAGAATGTTCTCCTAAATTAGACATCTTACAGGTATTCAGCATTCTTTCTATTTCCAAATTGTTCCCACTCCCTGTTTTTTCATCACCCCTTTTTTCCTCATTAGCTCATTGGAAATACATATTTTTAGTTTAATGTTTGTTTGCTTTTTTCTTTTTCTGCAGAGAAGCACATATGTATAAGATGTATGCAATGATTTCTCAAGGAAAAAATGTGTTTTAAAAGTACAGCATGGCTGGTGGTTTCAAAACACGTAGTCATTCTTCTCAGTACAACAGAGTAAGATAAGCAGGGTAGATCTGTTATTTCCAAATTAAAGGTGATTAAACTAAGATATATGGAGAGATGACATGGCATGTGAGGTTTATAGGGCTAGAAATTGCAGAACCATGTAGAACTCACATTTAACTACGGTACAGCAATGGCACACTCTATCCTTATAATGACATCCTGTATAATTTAGTATGCTCTGTACCTCACTTTAAATGTAGCATAAGGATGAAGCAGTAGAAAATGAACACCGGGCCTTTTAATAATGAGGCTCAGGTTTGCTATCTTAATTTCAGGAATTAGGAATAGGAGGGATGCTAAGGAGACTGTTTAAATTTTTAAAAAGTTCTCTCTATGCCTGATACAGATGCAAATTGCTTGCTCATTACATTCTATCAACCTTTTTAAACAAGTTTACTAAAACAATCATTCTCTGGCAGTAAGACAGCTTACCTGCCAAGCTTGACATTTCTCTAACCAAATCAATATTTCAATAGCTTCCAACTATAAATCTGATGTTGATTTGAATTCTAGGGAGTAATGAATGATCCAATTAGAAAACAAACAAAAAAAGTAAAAAAAAAATTAATTAGAGTGTTTATTCTTCCTTGATGATAAGGAGTCCTTGACAAGACAGAATGCTGTTGCCAGCAAGCCTCCTTCTTTACGTGTAATCGATCTTGGAAGTTAAAGGTTTGTTTGCATTTTTAACGTTGAGAGTTAAGTATATTCCTTTGATTGAGCTGTTAAGTGGCAGCTCACCTACCCCAGAGTTTATTATTCCTTTGTGTCTGAAATGTGCAGGAATTTTCTGCCACCTGAGGTACACTTACAGATGAACATAGACATGGTAAAAAAAAAAAAAAAAAAAAAAAAAAAAAAAAAAAAAAAAAAGTACTCAATGCATTCCCTGCCATATAGGAGGACCCTTGAAAGGTCTGTTGAGCGAATAGTAAATGTTGTTGCACTTTTGCTTTTACAAGTTTCTTTTGGGGAGTCTAGAATTTGATAAACAATCAGACCCATTGTGTTGTTGATTTTGTACCTAATATGATCAAAACTCTTTTCGAAACAAACCAGATTGAGATTCCAACAGGTTAGGTCTATTAAGGACAAATGATTGAATAAATAGGTTTCTCTCTCTCTCTCTCTCTCTTTCTCTCTCTCTCTCATACACAGACACACACACACACACACACACACACACATTTATTTATTTAAAGTTCATTTAAAATGCTAAGAATAAAGGATAAATGCTCAGGAGATGTCACAGTGTATTGTGTACATTAATTCTTTCCTTGGTTTATGAACTAGCAATACCTGTGAAAGAGCCAAACCTAGAAGGCTCATGAAAATGTGGTTGTGCTGAGAGAATAACGCTGATTCACAAGTATGAGGAAGAACAGAAGATAGGAATGGATCCCCAGTGGGTCCTGCAAGGATATGCCCTAGCTTCCCTGGGACATTAGGAGAATGAGGTGACATTATTCAAAGATGTTATGCATACTAGGGTAAAGAGTTTTATTCCACACGCAGTAGGATATCACTGAAGGTTTTGAGCCAGGGCTCAGAATTTAAATTTTGAAAATTTGCAACATGTTGTGACCAACTGAAGCTAAGGGATGATTAAAATAAGAGAAATGGTTAAGACACTTAGAAAAACCAGGGTCACGGTGTTGGAAGGTCTGGACAGGAGAAGCTGCAGTAAATATGTAAAAGAGACAGGTGCAGAAAATAAATCTGGGTCTAGAATTAAAATAACTCCCATTCGCCTGACAAACATACTTCATTTTTGACATAATTCTCAGGATGCTACAAGGAGCTAATGATATTTGTACAAAGGACATTATATTTGTAAATATATAATAGCAGTATTTTCTCATGGGGCTCCAAAGTTGTATATTTTGTTTATCTTCGAACTAGTAAGATAAACAATGGTGCAGGTTAAAAGACATTGTAGCATCAAAGATATGTCTGAGGTTTCAAGCCTGGATGGGGAAGATGATTAAAAACTCCGTCTTTGGAGTCAGAACCACTTTAGGTTGAAATTCCAGCTCCATTTCTTCTTTCCAAGTTGCTTTGGATCAGTTTCTTACCCATCCTTAAGTCTGTTTCCATTTCTGTAAAGCAACCACCATAATGTGTCCTTTGCTATTTGTTGTAAGAATTAAATGAGACAATGCATGTAAAGTGCTTATAATAAAGAGTAGCTGGTTAATGAGGAATTACCATTATAATTTGGTTTTAAAATGTAAAATTGGTGTCAGAATTTGGAGGGCATATGATGAGTTCAGAGTGATACATATCAAGTAAGTATTTAGAAATGTAGAACCAAAGAGAGCAAAAATCCCAAATGGGAAATGCTAAGTCTAGAGATGGTAGTTGAATCCAGAAACATGGATGATAGAGCCTTCCAAGGGGACGTATGCAGAGATGACAGCCGGGGACAGATCCTTGGGAAATCCCTGAATTTAAGCAGTAGGAAGAAAAGCCAGAAAAAGAACACAGGAACTTTTCAACATAAGAGACACATCTTTAAAATTTTCTCCTTAAATTAGTATCATTTGCTCTATTTATGAAAAAAATGCAAATGTGAATTTCATGAACTTCGTATTTGGTTTAATACCATCATGATTATAAATGGCTTCCCTAAGACACTTTTGGGATATGAACTCTATATTTTCTGAAGCTCAGAAATTTCTACTCTCTAATGACTGTTTTTTGGCACCATGTAATTGACTAGAAGCTCACCTGAGCTTTGTTAGATAAATGTTAACTTCACGAACTTAGTGATTCAGCAAAATGCCTGTCAGGAAGGGTTCATGATTGCAGTGTGTGACACACGCCTCTGTCATGTGTCTTTTTTATGTTGTTAAAATGTCATTTTGTTAACATTTAAATCTATGAACAATTATTAGTAAAGATCTGACATATAACTAGCAAAGAAAAGTGACCTGATGATCTAATAATTCATTCATTTTCCCACTATTATAGGTGAATCAGGTCCATGAGAAATCTCATAGGATAAATTTTAACCCTATGAGGCAGTGAAGATTTTTAGCCTTCCAAATGAATTTTTCAGTACGCACATTCCAGAAAGCAAGTTGGGTTTCAGTAAATCTCCGTATATATCCAGAGCATGTATTTTAATAACTCAAAGTATTCAAATTTTAGGGTTGCAATCAATTTCAAATTTTTAAATGGTAAAATTGTTTTCTTCATTGTTTCCAAACAAGAACTCCAGAATCTATAGTGTTTCAGGTAATAAAGGCAGCAGGTAGTTATACTTTATGAGTTTATTAAAGATAGAAACTCCATATACATCACCACACCCCATTTCCTCTTTCTCAAATATGGTCATTTATAAGAGCAAAACAAGAGACATGGAGAAAATTGTAAACTAAAATGACAGAACAGCATCTGCTGGTATACAAAGCAGGTTACTTTTTTCCCCATGGGGTTGCAGTATAATTATTTATATTAGAAATAGGCTTGTTTTTTGAGCCAGAGCTTCCGAGTTAAAATCATTTTAAGAAAACAACACCATGACTTCATTTAAGTCAGTGCTATGATACAAGAAATGTGTTATATGGTGAGGAGATAAGATTTTATCTTCTGTGATTTCCAACATTCATGAGCTTCTTATTACTTTTAAAGAGATTTAAAGAAATATGATCTTAGAAACTGCTAGGTTATTTCTAAGTTTCTGCAGCAAACTTTTATTTAAATATTACTATTTTTTCTACACAGCGAGATAAAATGAGGACTAAAAGTAGCTTGCCCAAAGGACTTCTCAAAGGAAACATGAGGCAAATCAAACATATTTCTTGCTCCTGACATTTTTGGAATTGTTGAAGTAATTCAAAACTTGACCTCTCTCTATGGTCAAGAAGTTAATTTAAAGGCATCCTCTTAGAAATAATTACTTTAAAAGAATACAATTGAACAGATAGCATCCACTTATTCAGGTATAATTATTATTAAAGATATTGAAGGAAACTGACTTTGTTTCTGTTTCCACCAATCTTTTATGAACAAAGGATAAAACTATTGGTTAAAATGACGCTTTAGAATTGTCCATGAATATTGTTTCTTTCTCAGTACCAGGGCTGACTGCTTAACAATTAAGTAATAAAAGCATTCATTGTACATAATATTGTCCAAAAGACTTGGTCCTGAAAACCGTGAAACCAGCTAGAAAATGGAACAGATATTGAAATAATGAAGTCAGTACACAACATTGTAATTTGGTTGTTTTAGTGATATTTGGAATCATATGGATTTTGCTTCACATTTCAACCCTGTCCCTTCCTCATAGCCATTTGGTCCTTGTCTTCTAGATTGATCTGTAGGGAGTTGTGAGGATTAAATGATGTCTGTGGCACCCAACACAACGTGTACCTTTAAGAGCACTCTCTTGATTTCATAATTTCTTTCTTCCTTTATTTAGGATTTTGCTTTGTGGAGTAATGGTCAAGGACAACTTTACTTGGTTTTATGTCTACAAAACAGTCATGTGTAAACTAAAGAGTATGTTATTGACTCAAGAGTCATCATAATTGAACCATGAAGTAGATTTTCTATGGTTAAAAACACTGGTTTTAAAAATACGGAAAGTCATAAATGAGTCATGGCAATCTTGTGAAAAAAGCACAGATTATACAGAAATGTATGATTCATCTGTGTTTTCCTTAAACTTTTACCTGGTGAGAGAGAAGGTTTATTGATTTGCACATCTCCTTCTAGGATTATTAGAGCATATGCATGAACGGTGAAATTTACATTCAAAATAGAGGAGAATAACTGCCACAAAATCCTTCATTTTAAATTGAGGGACAAAATCTATTACAGATTTCCTGTCTTACACAATTTCTATAATAAGAATGGATTTTATGATCTGGAAAGAAGTGCAATAAAAATAAAAGTTGTCTATAATAATAAAAGCTATAGACCATTAAATATAAGAAATATGTATATGAAATTTAGAAAAAAATATGATGTCCCTCTCATTTCCAAATTATGTCCCTTCAATACACACAAGAATAAATGGGTTCCATTTAGAGAGAACAATGATGGATTTTTCTGAAAAATTATAAAACTGATGAAAATTTTGTGGGTTTTTTTGTTTGTTTTTTCCTCTGTTTTATGAAATGTTACCATAAATTACCTAGCATATGCACCCCCTCTCAATCGTGTGAATATATTTATAAGATACATGCCTAGAAGTGTGATTGCTGAGTCATTGGATAGATAATTTTAGATATTAAAAGAAAATGGCTAATTTCTCTTAAAAGTTGCACTAATTTATGTTGCCACCAAGGGCATATGAGTATAAACATTTCACCACATCCTTACCAGCACCAGATGGTATCAACCCTTTCAATCTTTGCCAATGTCATAAGTCAAATGGCTTTCTATTGCTTTAATCTGAATTTTTTTATGATGAGTTAGGTTTAACCTTTTCTCATATTATTAATCATTCCTGTAAATTTTTCTCTGAATTTTACCCTCAAGACATTTGGCATTGTTCACGATCTCATTTACTTTTCATACTGATCCTATAATATGATATGGGTATATTATTATGCACAGTTTACAAAAAGAAACATTGGTCGCATAGATACTTAGTATAATGCCCTGTATTAGCTGACTGATAAATGGCACAGACAAAGTTTGAACAAGGGCCTGCTTAACGCCAGGATCACTGCCTAAGCTACTGGGCTACATTGCATTTGTCTCCAGCTTATAAAGAGAATTATGTGTTTTTTTAATTCTTTATTTTTATTATGCTGTACTATTTCAATACTTCAGACACTTAGCCAAAAAGTACAAGCACCTGTTATGTGCCCAGCCCTGTGGCAGATTCTGTATTTACAGCTACAATAAAAAATGTATAATTAATAAATAAGCACATGAATCAAAACACATTTCCTCTCAGTAAGCTTACTATGTAGAGACATTAAAAACAATTTTACAAATTACAAATTAGTATCACAGCAAGTACCACAAAGGAGAATTGTGGGATGCTGTGTGTGGGACTAATGGGTTGATTGGCATTATATTTAGGGAGCTTTGCATAAACATAATCAAGATGCATAATTCGTAAAAAGTAACAAGAGAGATAAAAGACAGATAATAAAGAAATGCTATGAAAAAATATGTTAAAATTTATTTTTATCCTAACAGAAATAGCTTTATCCAAAATTTTAACTTGGTTTTCAAAAAAATCTTCTAAAATATGCGAACTTATGGACCATGTCTTTTCTTTCTCTAAACCTTTACTCCTCTAATAAGCAGTAAAGAGTCAGTAAGAGGACTGAGATTTGCATAAAATGGAAAGAGGTTAATATGCATATTTTGAGAGACTAGGGGAAGTGATAGATGAAGAGGTTGTTATAAGAGAAATTAACCATGAATAGAAAAAGGAACCCACACTCCCTTACTCACTCCTCCTCGGAATCAGCAACCAGCATTTACCCACATTGTTCTAAAGGAACTAACTGCCATGATAGTATACTGCCTTAACTGATTGAGTTAGCCAGAAAATAGAACACAGCCCGCTTTATAGCCCTGAACAGCTCAGCACATATTGAATACAGTTCCAAGCACCACAAGAAAAAGGAAACGATTTTACTATCATAGAACACTGTAGAAAGAGACCTGTGCTGTATTGGTTTGAGCCACATGAACTTGTCGCTGTTTCACTGTTTTAACTTACAAAACAATGCAATTTTATAGACTTATGTATGTCTATAACACACATACAACAAACCGTGTTTGTTCCTAAATGTTTTCTTACAGATATGTGAATGAGAATGCCTATAGGTGATGGGATACATTCTCATATACCTTTCTCTGTCATTCACTCATGTGAAGAGAGTAAGAGAGAGATATAAGAAAAAGAAAAAAAAGGGATCTGGAAAGAGATAAAAATACAAATACTTTAGGCGAGGTGTGGTGGCTCACGCCTGTGGTCCCAACACTTTGGGAGGTCAAGGTGAGCGGATCTCCTGAGGTCAGGAGCTTGAGACCAGCCTGGCCAACATGGTGAAACCCTGTTTCTACTAAAAATACAAAAATTAGCCAGGTGTGGTGGCATGCGCCTGTAATCCCAGCTACTCAGGAGGCTGAGGCAGGAAAATTGCTTGAACCTGGAAGGCAGAGGGTGCAGTGAGCCTGGGGAACAAAAGAGAAACTCTGTCAAAAAAATAAAAAGAAAGAAAGAAGGAAAGAGAAAGAAAGAAAAATACAAAAGAAGAAACAAAGAAAGAGAGAAAGAAAGAGAGAGAGAGAAAGAGAAAGAAAGAAAAAGAGAAAGAAAGAGAAAGAAAAAGAAGAAAGATAAAGAAAGAAAGAGAAAGAAAGAGAAAGAAAGACAGAAAGAAAGAAAGAAAGACAGAAAAGAAAGAAAGAAAGAAAGAAAGAAAGAAAGAAAGAAAGAAAGAAAGAAAGAAAGAAAGAAAGAAAGAAAAGAAAGAAAAGAAAGAAACCTCTTGGAAGTTTTGAGTTCACTGGGATTTATGCATTTTAAATATGTATCAAATTTGATCATATCAAACTTCTTTTAAAGGGCATTTTGGTATACTTATTTTTGAGTAAATAAATGGTTCAATTATAAATTCACAGATAATTAATTTTAAATATTTTCATTACTTTATTATAAAATTAATTTATTATAGAACTCATTTGCCTGGGTGGTTCATATTTTTTAAAAAATTTTGAGTCTCAATAACTTAATTTATTGCTCTTATAAAATCTGGCCAGAGAACACCCAATAATGGGACAAAAATGTCTGAGGATGGGGTAAGAATGATGGCATCAGAGAGACTATTTTTTTCCACAGGGTCTTTGATAAAAGCATCGTTAATAACTTTGTTCACTAATGTTCCATTCTGGCACCATAACAGCAAGACACAGCTTCTAAATCTAGGAGAAGTTTTAGCCATATCAAAATAAAAACAAAATGCTTGCAAAATATTTTTCACCTCTTCAAATTCTACCTCTGCAGGAGTTACCACTTTTCATATCTGATGACATCTATGAAGTACGAAGTCATGGATACCTGGTAACAAACCACTTTACTTTGGAAGAAGGAAATGTGGTGTGGGGAAAAGACATATTTAGAATTTCGTTAGAACTCAGTATTAATTTTGGCTCTGCTTCTCATTGACTCTTACCTTTACATAACATACGAACTTCATGAATGTATTTAAATGCTCCGAACTTTAGTCTCTCATTTGTAGAATGGCAATATTATCTTCCTCACCAGGTTGTTCTGATAATTAAACCAGATAAAGTGTGTTAAGTGCTTAGCAATGAATAAACTGCATTTGATATTTGATTACCTCTTGCATTTTTTTGCCCCATCGATTACCATTTATTTTGTATTCTTCCTAACAGATTTTTTTTAAGTACATGGGGAGTAGATTTATGCAACCTTTTTTCCCAGGTAAGAATTAGCTGCCTAGAAGTCTTAGAAATAAATATATTTTGTGACTTAACAGTACATGGATATCATTTTTTGCTCTTAGTATGTAACCATCACGGACAAAATCCTATCCCTCATCCATGGCAGTCAGACCTTACCTTCATGCATCCATCTATGAAATAGCTACAGTATCCAACGCTCATTTTGTAGTTCCTTGTAGTATAATATACACAAGACTTTCTCAATGAAATGGGGCTGAGAGACATTGAAAGACACTTCTTAATAAGTGCCAATCTCCTTTTTTTAAAAAAGCAGTTTTTCAAAATGATGAAAGATACCAAGATCTCTTAGTAACAGATCATAATGACTCATTTACACGGAACTATATAGTTCAAAGAGTCATGGGAATATTGAAAAAACCTGCATGTTTTATTTTCCCATTAATCATTGACAATTTCGTATCATCCTTATTTCAACAGTACTACTGCATTACTGTAAAATTACAAATTATAAAAGGAGAGAGACAGACACAGAGTCAATGAATGCAGAGGGGCGATTCATGACTAAAATGAACTGAACTCAGAAAATAGAGGTTCTAACTCTATTTCTTCTACAAATCATTTTGCATTTTTTGGTTTGGTAAAAGGATTCAAAATTCTTCCACATGCTATCCAAAATGTATTTTCAACTAATGTCAGCATATTAAGAGGATAAATTTGTTTACTTTATAGAAAGAAAACAGAGAAGACCAATCAACACAAGTAGTTTATGAAAGATTTAAGAAATGAATGAAAGTCTCCTTTTCTCATAGTTCATTTTATTTCTACAAAACCAACCAGCTCTCCTAGAAATAACTGCTACATGAGACTAATTATATTTACCTTTACAGAGTTTGTGAATGGCAGACATTAATGCCATGCATTATTTTGTTTTACAGATTGCAGGAGAGTGAGGAGCAGAAAATAGTAGCCAGAATTGGTGGAATTAGAATCAAAAGTAGGTTATGACATTACAAGATGACGGTGTAAACAGAGAAATCCTTAGTAACCAAATCGAAAATTTATCAGTGTTTTCTTAACCAGATGTAACAATTAAAATAGTATATGCTTTTTGGGGGTAAACTGCTGGTCTTTTAGTATGTCCATTGATCTTTCTAGGATTTAGTACAATATCTAAAAATAAATGGAAATTTAGCTAAATAGTTAATTAGTTTACTTTCATCCCTACAACTGTAACTATAAATATCAAAATTATATTTTATTATCAACATAATTAAGCATATCAGTTGACTTGTTGAGCAATGGCAATCGATTTATGTTAGATATTTACAATTCAATTACATTATTTTTCATAGTTGCATTTTACAATATTTGAAATAGACAAAAATATCATTAAAATTTTTATTAAATCGGTGAATCTACCATTTAGTTTTATAATTCTTAACTATCCTATTTCATTCAAAATAAAAAAGAATTGAAGATGATACAATGGAAACCCCTGAGTAACACCCCTGAAGCCTCCCTGAGGTTAGTTACTATTGGATAACATGTATAATTGTTGTCATATGTGTTCTTATGCTGCTATATCTGTATTATACAGAATGTATCAGTCTTTTTATATTTTAAGAATTTATATAAGGAGTAATACATCACTTTATATTTAAAGTCATATTTTGGGACTATTTCTTCATTTGCGTAGTAGCTCTAATTCATTCTTTTTAATGACTCTATGGTATTTCATCGTATAAAATATGAGTCTATTTATCGATTCTCCCAGTAATGGACAAGGACATAAAGTTTTAATAAATTTACTCACCAACAAAGAAAAAGGGCCTGATCTGTAATACTGGCCAAGTGTTATACCATGACTGATTTCAGTATAACAATGATTTAATGACTGGTTCACCAGATTCCTGAATATTTATCAGTTTGTTTCTTCACATGAGCCATCACAATGTGATTTTCCCATAGAAAGAGACATAGTAAGGAAAGTAAGTTTCTCTCTTGCCCTCTTCCCAACTCCCTTTTCTTTTTCTTTTGACAAATACAGAACACATATTCACACTTTTTGAAAACATTTTCTAAAGCAAATTCCGACTTTCTAAATAGAATGCTATTCAGTAGTAAAAAAGTCAAATTAAACATTTTTTATGGAATATATTTTTGATATCATACCAACAAAAAATTTTCCTAATACAAGGTCATACAGATTTTCTCCCATGTAGTCGTTCAGAAATTTTATAGTTTTAGACTTTATATTTAGGTCAATGAGCTATTTTAAGTTAATTTTTGTACATGGTTTGAGAAGTGGATTGAAGTCCAGTTGTTTTGCGTACAGATATCCTATTTCTCCAACACCGTTTGTTGAAAATATGATCCTTTGTCCCCTGAATTACGCTTGTACATTTGTTAAAGGGTCCTTTGTTAAAGGAGAAAGAAAAGTCTATTCTATAACTGGTTCTGAGAACTAGATATCTACATGCAATAAAGGAACTTGTTAGTTTATCTTACATCATACTCAAAAATCAACTCAAAATACATTTAAAAACCTAAATCTAAGACCTTATTATATCGAATTCATAAAAGAGAACATAGAAGAAAAGCTCCTGAACACTGGCCTTAGCAAACCTTTTTTCTTTTAATATATCACACCAAATGTTCAGGCTACAAAAGCAAAAATAAACATATGGGATTACATCAAATGGAAAAACTTCTGTACATCAAAGGAAACAATCATCAGAAAGAAGAAACAGCCTACTAAATGACAGAAAATATTTGCAAACTGTACATTTGACAAGAAGCTCATATCAGTATACACAAGGATCTCAAACAATAGTGCAAAGACAAATAATCTGATTAAAAATGAGCAAATGATCTGAATAGACATTTTTCAAACTAAGACATGCAAATGGCCAACAGTTGTAAGAAAAAATGTTAACATCTGTAATCATCCAGGAGATGTAAGTTAAAACTATAGATTTCTACTGTACAGTAAGATGACTATGGTCAACAATTAGATACCGTATATCTCAAAACTGCTAGGAGAGGATTTAAAATGTTACCATCACAAAAAATATAAATGTTTGAGGTGATGAATATGTTAATTATCCAATGTATATATATATTAAAGCATCTCATTGTACTACATAAATATGTACAATCATTACGTGTCAGTTGAAATAATTTTTTAAAGACTAGCAAAGGAGAAGGCTAAGGGATAGGAGAGAGGGTAGCCTTTCAGATTTCACAAGTCAAAGATTTTCCCTTCTGAAATGCAAATCAAAATCACAATGAGATATTACTTCACATCTGTTAGGACGGCTATTATCAAAAAGAAAAGAGATAGCAAGTGGAGAAAAGGGAACCTTTGTAGGCTGCTGACGGGAATGCAAATTGGAGCAGCCATTATGGAAGGTAGTATGGTGGTTCCTTAAAAAATTAAAAATAGAACCATCATATGTTCCAGTCATCCCACTTCTGGGTACATATCCAAAGGATATGAAATCATTATTTCAAAGAAATATCTGCATTTTCACGTTTATTGCAGCATTTTTAAAATAGCCAAGATAAGGAATCAACCTGAATGTTTAAGATACTTATGATGTCCAATAATGGATGAATGGATAAAGAAATTGTGATATACATACACACATACGCGCGCACACACACACACACAGAGTGGAATATTATTCAACCTTACAAAAGGAGATCCTGCCATTTGTAACAACATGGATGACCTGAACGCGTTATGCTCAGTAAAATAAGCCAGAAACAGAAAGAAAAATGCTACATGATCTCTCTTATATGTGGAATCTTAAAAGTTAACTATGTGGAAAGAGAAAGTAGAATAGTGGTTACCAGGGATGCAGAGGTGGGGAAAAGGGGAGGTGTTGTTCAAAGGGTACAAAGTTGTAGTTATGTAGGAGGCATAAGGTACAGCATGAGGGCTATAGTTAAGAATACTGTATTGTATACTGAAAATTTACTGAGACAGTAGATTTCAGGTGCTGTCATCACACACACACACACACACACACACAAAGGTAACTATGTGAGAGATACGTTAACTTGATTGGCTAAAGTATAATAATTTCACACATGCAAATCAAAATATATTTTGATATACATTAGTAAATAATGTATATCATTTATAAATGTAGTATAAAACTTAAATATGTACAATAAAATTAATAAAAATGAATTTAAAAAACAGTTCTGCATTTCAAAAGATCCCAATGAAGCAATTGGGTTTCAGGACATCCTACCCCAAAATATGGAAACTTTGCATAGATAAGATTTTAAGCAAAAGAAAGCTGTGAAATGCCAGGTGCAGAAAGGATTTTATGATTTCCCCCTGAACAGTTCATAAGACCCTCATGTGAAACGTACCCTTCATATACCTGCAGGAAAGAGAGGAATCTGAACAAACAGGGCTTGCCACTTCCCTAGTTTTCTATGTTTATCTCATATTATTTTCATACTATCACTTTCTTCCATGACTTTCCACTCTCAATCAAATCCCTAAAATGTAAATGACAAATTGCTGGAGGCTCAGTGTAGAACAAGTCTGAGCATTATTAACCACAGGGGGACCCAGTCATAGGGATGTCCCCAATTTTGGTGAGTTTTACCTCCAGGAGCTCAACCAGGTTCTTACTATAAACAAAGGTGTAAAAATTTCGTATTCTCCTTTCAAGGGGAGAGAAAGTCATGACTTTAAAATACACTAGAGCACTCTGCTTTTTTCTAACAAGATCTGTCCTCAGGAGAACCCATTTTATCAGAGCCTTGCCTGCTTGGGTTTTATGAGAGCCTAAGCCGTATGGGTGAAGGGAAATACCCAACAGCAGCCCTCTCTAAACTGCCACTTGGAGGGGAAGAAATATGCAACTCCAGCCCTCCAGCCACCCTGTCCTCCTAAGGGGGGCAAAAAACTGAGAAGTACTTGTGAAGTTCACAGTCCAGGGACATGGGCTCACTAAAGGACTAGTCCTACCACCATGTTACTAAAAGGCTATTTGTAGAAGTTCCTTTTACCCAATACATCATGCCCAAATTTCAACCCCTCTGCCAAAAAAAAAATGTCAAGGTAAACTAAAAGGCAAAAAGTAAAATAAAATAAAAGAGAGAGAGAGAGAGAGAGAGACCAAATAAGCATCAGAACCAAAGTCAATTATGGCAGAAATGTTGACATTATCAGACTAGGAATTAAAAAACAAACCATAATTAGTATGCTAAGGTTATTAATGGAAAAGGCAACAATGTACAAGAATGGAAGAATAAGGAGATGGAAATAGAATAGAAGAATAAGGAGATGGAAATTATAAGAAGAAATTTTAAAAGACTGGAGATATAAACTGCTGTAACGCGAATTAAAAAATGCCTTTGATGGGCTCATTTGTAGACTAGACACGGCTGCAGAAAGAATATCTGAGCTTTAGGATATGACAATAGAAACTTCTAAAATTGAAAAATTAAGAGGAAAAAAAGATGTAATGAGACAGAAGAGAATATTCAAGAATCGTGGGGCTACTGCAAAAGGTATAACACATGTGTCATGAGAATACCAGAAGAATAAGAAAGAGAGAAAGGAAACAAGGCAACATTTGAAACAGTGACTGATTATTTCCCCATATTAATGTGAGACACCAAATAACAGATCCAGGAAGCTCAGAGAACACCAAGCAAGATAACTGCCAAAATTACTACACCTAAGCGTATGATATTCAAACCTTGGATAATCAAAGACAAAGAAAAAGATCTCAGAAGAAGCCAGGAAGAAACAGTACCTAGAGAAGAGCAAAGAAAAAGAATTGCATCTGACTTCTGCAGAAAAAGCAATTGACAATATCTAGCATCCGCTTATAATAAAAGCTCTCAGCAGAATAGAAATAGAGAGTAATTTCCTCAATTTGATAGAGAACGTCTACAAGAAACCTGCATCCAGCAGCATACTTTAATAGTGAGAAATTCAAAGTTTTCCTGTGAGTTCAGGAACAAGGCAAGCATGGCTCCCTGTGGCATAGCTTTTCAACATCATCCTGGATGTCCTAGATTTCCTTCAAGGTTCTACTCACAACTGGCTTTCTCCATAATCTTATATCTCCTTATGCATAAACGTATCACATAGCACACAAACTGGTCTTACATCATATTTTCTTTCTCTTAGCTCATTAAGCACTTTGTACATCTCATGGCCCTTTTCATTTTATAATGTGTATGCATTTTACCTTACAGGTGTCTCCTCTGACATAAGCCTTTGTAGAGACACAATAATCATGTCATTTTCTGCTCTGTCATTCACACGATGTATAGAACAATGATTTGACCCAGTAAATGCTTGGATTTGTTGATTTTTAATAAGATACTATCAAGTTCTTATACCAGCACTGGGGATCAGAGAAAACATTTATGCAAAATACTTCAAACAGGAAAGAGGTTGCATGAGCGCAACAAGAGCCTTGTCACAAAAGAATGTTCCTTCATTGCACCGCATTTAGCTTCAGTGATG
Organism: Macaca thibetana thibetana; assembly: GCF_024542745.1. Taxonomy (NCBI): domain Eukaryota; kingdom Metazoa; phylum Chordata; class Mammalia; order Primates; family Cercopithecidae; genus Macaca; species Macaca thibetana. Next base: position 8,951,527 of record NC_065586.1, read on the forward strand.
ATTCTGATGACCTTTCTAAATTGACACAAACCTGACAATATTTGAGTACATTAATAACAAGAAACAGGATTTTTCTTACATCTCTATTTAAATAAAGTAATCTAAAACAATAAGGAATATATATGATTTCTCCTGTCTCTTGGATCTAGCTGTGGAAAGATTGTATTAATCACACTGGGTAAAGCAACAATAAATGAATGTCTCCTTGGAGATTTTACTGCATAATTTGCAAAAGTAAGCAATAATCTATTATCTCCTGGAGATGACTGTCAAGGAACCCAGAAGAATTCATTTACTTCATCTCTATTCAATACAGGTGGTAATTATAGCAGTTTTTATTACTAAATGAAATATTTTCATTAAATCCTTTGCCACAATGAGATTTTAAAGTGATTTTTTTTATTTATAGCTGATGAAATATGGTCCCATTTATCATCAGTTCTAACTTCGTGTTACTATTGTTGTTCTTAAGGTCCTTAAAGTAAATTTTAAGACTCAATCTAAGTGTTTCAGTGTTGATTACCATTCTATTTAGAAAGGCAGAATTTGTCTTAGAAGATATTTGTCTAAAGTGTGTTATGTATTTGTCAAAATAAATGGAGGGAGGGAGGGAGTGAGCTGGGATGGAGGGAGGGAGAAAGGAACAGAGACAGACAGAGTGGGAGAGAGGGAAAGAAAAACACTCTACGTATCCTACCACACATCTTCTGGGGAGTTGTAAGTAGGACACTGACTCATCCCAGGAAGCCAACTGGTAAGTATTCAGAAATCCTGTGGGCCATTTGTTAAAACAATCGTAATTTGAAATCAGTCTAGGTGTACAACTTTGCAAATGCGACAGATGAGGAACTTCTTTGTTTGTTCATTTGTTTGATAAGTCACCTTACCAGCACACCGACTGGATTCATCAACGTACTAACATATTATGTGATCTGAGAAAATACAACACCTTAAAGGTTCTGAGAAGTCCCACAGCTTAAAAAAAAGGTGTAGTACCTTCATTAAACCAAATATCTTCCAAGTTTTATGGAGGGGGGGGACACTTCTTAATCGAATAAGAAGCTGTGTTTATGGTGGTCCAAGAATTCAGGCTCTGAAGCCAGACTGCATGGGTTGAAATCTTTGCTCTGCCATTTGTTAGTGTCTTGAAGGGAAAATTGTTCAACTGCTCTGTGACTTGAATTCTTCATTTGTAGAGTTTGTCTGATCTTTACATACTTCATAAACTTGTTTTGAGGATGAAATGAGTTAATTTTTATAAAATACTTAGGATGGGATTTGAAACATAACACATTATCAATAGATAATAAGCTCTGTTATTTTAAGAAAATAGTGCTCCTCAGACCTTATTTTAGACAACTCTTCTCTAGAGTATAAAATTGTCTATAGAAAGATAAACTAGGAATTCTATTATTCATTTTTAATTGTTTTACTTTTAATACATAACACTTAAAGCAGTTATGTATAGATTCTATAGCTTCTAGGTCAGTTTTTACTGTAAAAACACTAACATTAGGGCTTTGTTTTAATAGAATCGCTTAGAAATTTGAAAAACTTTGAAATTGTCTCTGCTTCTCATAGAGCACTTCTTCCCTATACATTCTTAAAATATTCCCTCCATGAACATGCCTTTAGGTCATAGTTAAAATGTATTTTTACCAGAGAGACAAAGAAAATGGGTACAGCCTATATGCTTTAATTAGATTTTTTTTTAAGAAAAAAACTTTCTGGGTGTATATAATCCAAAATAAGTAAATTTTTAGATAAACTTTTAATAACTTTCCCCCAGAGTCTGTGAGTTATAGGACCACTAGAAATCAAACACAAAACTGTAATCCTTTTGGCCTTTAGATTCAGAAAATGGAACTTAGGACACCCAGAGCGCCTGGAAATGGGAAGAATAACAGCCAGAATACTGAAGGAGTTGAGTAGAGATTTCAACTGCTGCTCACCACTGAGTAAGGGGACAAAGGTTATAATTTTAATCCTGCCCAGGATAAAAGAGCTTGGCCCTGAGACCTTTCGTTAGAACCCCAGAAGGGAAACACATCTGGGATAAAATCTATGTCCCGGGATGAAGGGATTCACTGTAGAAATAAGAGTAAAACCGAAATAGACAAAGACTTAAAACCACAACGTTACAAGGTCAAAGTGATCTACTAGTAATTACAGTGCCTGCTAGGGCAAAACTCAGCACTTGCCAGAAGACAAAAAACAGAATCTGAGAAATATTTACTGCATTCAGTCACAAAGTCTAGCATGCAACCGAGAATTACTAGACACGAGGAAAAACAGAAGTATTGACACATGGTCCAGAGAAGAATTAATCAAGTGACCCACAAAGAACTCAGATGTAGGAGGTAGCAAAGAACTTTTAAATAACTGTAAGGAATGTGTTAACAAATTAAAAGTAAAATATAATGGGTGATAGGATGGAGAATTTCAGAAGAGATTTGGAAATTGTAACATACAAATAAGATGGAAATCTTTGAATTATAAAAATAATATATAAAATTAAAAATCCATTTGATGGGATTAACAGCAGATTAATCATAACAGAAGAAAGAAATTAATCAATGTACATCTATCTAAGTTACTTATTGGTTAAAGAAGATATTTCAATAGAAATCAGAAAATATTTTAACTGAATTATTATGAAAACAAAATATATTGAAAGTGGTAGGATACAGCTAAAGAGGACAATTTTAGGTTTAAATGCTTCTGTTGGAAAAGATGACAAGTTAAAATCAATGATTAAAGATTACACTTAAAGAAGCTAGAAAAAGCAGAGCATATGACACTCTGGGTAAGTATAAGAAAGAAAAGAATAAAGATAAAAGTAGAAATTAACAAAATGACACACAAACAACCGAGAAAAAATACCTAAATCAAAATTGGTTCATTTGAAAAGATTAATAGAATTGTAAATCGGGAGATAAACCAATCAAGAAAAGGGAAGAGAATACAGTATAAAGAATGATAGAGAGGACATCATTACAAATTATATAGATACTGTGAAGACCTTAAGGTCAATGATTTTAACAGCTTAGACAAATGAACAACAATAGAGAGAATGACTCCTCAACTCATTTCCTGAGGACAGAATAACTGTTATTCCAAACCTGACAACATCATTAAAAGAAAATAATCACAGACCAATATCACTCGTGAACATAGATTTAAAGATACTTAATAGAATATCAGCGATTTGAATTCAGCCATATATAAAGAGGCTAAGACACTTTGAAAAAGGGTGCTTATCTCCTGAATACAAGGTTAAAAAATTAATCAGTGTAATTCATCATTGTAACAGAAGTTTTTGCATTGGCCAATTTCTTTCCAAAATTATAAAACTTTTAAGGTGTATTTCTATTTTTTTAAGCCATATTTGAAATGAATGACAACTGACTGAGTAAACATTGGCTCTTTTTAATTAACCCTACCCAGGCATTCAGCTGCTTATGCAACGTAAGCATCTTGCTCCCTTCCCATTACTAACTAGAAGTCGGATGAGTATCATCTTAACGTTATGTAATATATTTGTCTAAAATCCTTAGGCTTATGTGCCCAAACTATCTGCCACTGGGTCTTTTTAGGTCACATCGCCACCTGAAAAAGGTAAATGATTCCACCTATTATGCCAAGTCCAGAAGTTTCCAGTGGAAAAACTCCACAGGTTCAGACAGTTTTTTCACAGTTATCTGGGGCTGCATAACCTGCATTGCTGAAAAAGCAAGTAATTGTGAAACCCAAACCAGCTGGCAGGTGAAGGCCTTAGCTGCGTGGGAGTGTCTGGCCAACAGATTGTCAAATGCCAAGCCAGGGCAGATGCTGAGCTACTTTCTCAGTATTGTGCAAGTGCAAAACTACGTTTCCAGTCTTCCCTTAGATTACATTCCAGTATAGCTGAATTCCTAAGTGACCCCCAGCTCCTTATCCTCCTCAAATTAGGTGGGCTCTTGAGTGACCTTGGCTGGTCATTAGAGTCAATAGGATAGACATAAAGGAACTTTATTACCTATGTTTCTCTTTTGCCTTTGCCGGTACATGACTTACAGGTGAATTATAAATACAAGGTGTATTTAACCAATTACATTGGCGACTCACATATATGTAGCTTTTTTTTTTTTTGGTAAAGGAGGCTATAACTTTCTTCATACTCCAATTTATAAATTATAATTTACAAGTCAATATTGTTTTCATTCTCTTAAAAACAAGAGTAGCCTCTCTTTTGTCAAGAGACAAGCACCTGCGAATCTGTTTATTAATCAGACCATAGAATCTGTGTTTCATTGGTGGTCAGCTGGCTGATCTGTTGGTCTTGTCATACACAGGTAAGGGGAGACAAAGAACCAAGAGTGTGTTTGGAAGCCTGAGTGAGCTTGACAGAACTAGATGAAATTGGCCACTGGGCACTGGGGCCCAGAAAGGTCTCATAGTCACAGAGTGGCAACAGAGTGTGGGGTCCCATGACCAGAATACTTTCTATGGTGCATCCAATTGGCTATGACTCCCTTAAGAACAGCTCTGCAGGAAAATGCAAGTTCACAGGATAATGAATGCACTGCTACTTCTCTGCTGCTGACTTTTCCCACGAATAAAACCTGTCTTGTATTTATTTGTACTACCGGTTCAGGCTGCCATAAAAAGCGCCACAGATGACATGGCTTACACCACAGAAACTCATGTTCTCCCAATCCTGGAAGCTGAAAGTCCAAGATCAAAGTGTTGTCTGGGTTGGTTTCTTCCAAGACCTCTACTGTTGGCTTACAGATGACTGTATTCAGTTCACATGATGTTCTTCTTCTAGGAGTGCCTGTGTCGATTTTCTTTCTTATAAACATATCAGTCAGATTAAATGATGGCTCACCCAAATGACTTCATTTCATCTTGATTCCTTCTCTAAAGGCTCTGTCTCCAAATACAGTCACATTCTGAGGTACTCAGGGTTAGGACTTTAACATGTAAATTTGAGGAGTGGAACACGGCCCATATCGTGTACCATAGTAGTACTGATGTCCCCATTTTCCAAAAGCAAAGTGTTTATGGAATATCATGTTCCAACTGTGACCTCTCTGTTCTTTCTTATACTATATTATATTACTTTCAAATCATAGTTAATTTTACAGGTATTTGTTTCTTGTCTCCAAAACAGGTCTGCAAACTCCTGGGGAGAAAAATATGCATTTGAAACTAGCAAGTGCACAGCAACTATTAACTAATAGAAAATGACATCTGAAAGAAACAAAGCCCACAAATGTTTTCCCAAGCCTGTCAATAGAGACTTAAGAAATCTATTGTTATTTTGAAGAAAATAATTTTTTATTCTTTAAAAAATAGATAGTAATTTGAAATCATACTTTCAATGCTACAACAGACACTTAAATAGAGGAAATATCTACCTCCTATTCTCCAATCACCACCTGCCTCATTTGCCAGCATGTTTAAAGTTCTGGCCTTCACCAAAGAGTAGTATACAAGAAAGCAAATTGAAAATCCATCATTTTCTGGCATGGTAAGGCTCATTTATTCATTCAATAAGGATTTATTGCTTTGCTGCAATGTGCCAGGTATAGGGCTTGGTGCTGGTAATACCTTAGTGAACAAGACATAGATATGCAATAGAATAGTAACTGAGTTCAGATTTTTTACGTCTCAACCACTTCAGTGCAGATTAGCATATGAATGAACTATACAACTTATTTTCCATCACAATTTTGGTCTAGTCTTTGATATTCTTCTTCTATCCTGTGAAATAGCTTTTCTTTCATAAGTAGAAGAAGAGCAGAATGAAATAGAGAGGTCTGCTACTCCTCGGCCAATTTCTTTATGAAATTACATTTGGAAATTTCTATTTAATTGGTCCCTGCAAGGGCTGTGAGCTGAAAAATTTATGGGCTCTGATGTGGTAACAGACGAAAAGTGGTCCAAGTAATTTTTGAAAGGTGCCTACCAAAATAAATGAGTTTTTACCAGTGATATCTCTATAAGGCCTCCTGATACATGAGGATTCAGGAATTTGGGGATTTATACTCTATTATATTTGGGACATCTCATTATAGAAGTATGTCATATGACACACTCTGGGCCAACTACATTTTTTCATGACATTTTCTAACTGGAAATAGAAATTTGATCCCCGCCCCCCCCGCCCCAGTGATGAAGTCTGTGGAATGGGACACTTGGGAGCTGTCTGGTCATGTGGAGGGAGGTCCGGTAATCAGCAGTGATGGAGAATGAGGTCCACACAGACTCCGGATTGCACTTTGTGTACAAAGTTGCACACTCGCACTTCTTGTCGCCATCTCCACAGTGGATTTTCTGGGCCAAACTTCACGTCTCACCTGCCTGCTAAATGATCTCCTTGCTTCTTCTACCTTTGCCCCCAGATTGTCCCTTCTCAATAAATCACCTAGAATGATCTATTTTTAAAGTTTAAGAGAGGTCTCGTTACTGTGCAGCTCTAAGCTGTCCAGTGCTCCCCATTTCATGCATAGTAAAAGCTGAAGTCTTTCGCAGGGGCTACAACGATGTTCCCTGTCTGTCCTCATTGCCTCTGTGGTTGCTTTTTCTAATCTCCTTCTGTACCTCAGCACTTCACAATAGTACTCTTGCTCTTTAGAGATACTCCCTGTGAATTATTTCCCGGCAGGCAGTGTTCTCCCAGATATCAATGTGGCTCTCCCTTGCCTACCTGAAGTCTTCACTCCAATGTAGCCTTTCCAGCCATTTCTGACCTGAGTACTCTATTTAAAAATCAATAACTTTCTTGCCACTTCATGTCTCCCATCTTTACCTTATTTTTCTCTATATCAGATTTCATTATATTCTTATGTACATTTTCAATAAACTTCTATATTTCATGGTCTGTCTCTACCCTCTAGAATATAACTTCCCACCCCCAGTGCCTAGGCCAGTAGCAGGCAGGAAGCTGGTAGGATTAAATAAATAGTTAGGCTAGTAACATTGAATAAACTCAAGGAGAGATCAGGTCAGGCAAAGCTCTGCATTGTGTTAGGGTGACATTTGGAGAACTACCAATTAAGCTTTGTGGAAGTGCCCAGCTGAGGATATACCTTGCCACTCATTTGCTGGAATTGTGGTATAAATTGGTGGGAGGTCAAAGAGACATGTGCCTTGAATCAAACAGTCCTTAACTTCAAAATTGAGTAGAATGAGTCCTGGATGGGGTATTTTGGGTGGAAAACCAGACACAAACTGTGTGCAATATATGTCTTTACTAAATTAACTAAGCTTAAAAATATGTTTCATAGATTTCTAAACTAGAAATTAAATTTTATACCATCTTCCACTGACCCTCATTTGTTGTTTTAAATAAATTTGGAGTCCTTTGGGCACATCAAAAGATGGAGAACGTCAGGTCTGCTTCGATATGTTCAAGGCATGGCCCTGTTTGCCACAGACACTGGGGTTTCTGCAAACATGGCTATTCCTCTAAGGCTTGCAACCCACTCAGTTTTGGAATCACAGTGGCAGAGATTTCTTAATTTATTTGTCTGTGTCGATGCCTCGCTTGGTACTTTGAGTGTTAGAAATGTCCTCAACAATTTCTGCAGTTCTACTAATCTTTGCTGTGGGCTGCACAAAACAAAAGGTATCACCGATTCAAGGTGCACTTTTTATTTCCCCTGGAATGATTCTACTCTTTTTCCAGAATCATGAGATTCTCTGTCTCTGTCATGAGTGTTCTCTTCTATGTTTCAAAGTGTGTTTGTGAGAAGAATGCACATACCCTGCTCTGCCTGGTAGCTAAGGGACACCTACACAATCCGACCTGAGAAATGTCTCCTGATTTCCTGGGATTCACTAATTTCTGTTACTTCCTGCATAATATTATCAGTCTCGTCCTGGGTGTCAATGCCCCACAAATGGCTGAGTTACAGGAGGGCCTCTATCAGGGGCTTTTTATTTCATAGGGAGAATTAGATCATTCTTCCTTCCCAAAGCCAATAAATAACCTATGAATTCAACCACAATGTAAGGCTCTAGAATTGAGGGACGAAATGAAAATAAAAACAAAGTTCTTTTTCAAAGAGCAATCATTTCAGAAATTCCTTTGGCGTGGCTCTAAACCATCATTCAGGTATTCAACATTCTCATGCTATTTGTTCACCCTAAGTTTGCATTTCATGTAGTATCTTAAGTTGTCTCTTAGGCAAAGTTTATCTTTAAAAAAAAAAAAAAGCAAAAGAGAAGAACACATGAAGGCAAATGCGGTTTAATATTTTAGCTAACTGTTATAAAAACAGTTACACTTTGTTTGATATGTTAATTAATCCAGGAGCATAACTCTAAACCATAAGCACCAGAATCCACACAAAGAGAGGTTTGAAAACTTGGACAAACTAACAATGGAAGCCAAATTTAGCTTTGCATGTTGTCAGCTAACCTTCCCTAGACTTCCTGGGCTCAGACCATGGCATATATAGCAAATTTAGGAATTATTCAGTCCTGATGCAACAATTATTAAATACTCGTTATGTCTCGGGTGCCAGTACTAAGAAAGATTCTGTTAGCATTCATTGTTGATATTCCAATAAAATAATCTGTGTAATGCGCTTCGGCTAGCACTGCTAGATCGAATGTGAGCCTGTTTAGCCTTAGCTGTCATCATTGCTATTGCAATGCTGTAAAAGTAAGTCCTGGTCCCTGTGCCCAGGGCTTAATAGAGAAGAGACCCAACTAAGTGAAAATCAGACTGTGTGTTTAAATAGAAACCTGGAATAGGCTTGAAATGTATTTAGTCTATCAACAGTCTTCTTTATGTTTTTATTTGGGTTCCATGGGAATGGGTTTCTGTGTAGGAGCTTTGATGCTTTAACTGCGGGAAAATATATGTGTTTTCTTTGGCAAATTTTAAAGAGAGCCATAGAAAGGCATCCAGGCAGATAGGGACAAATGTAGGAGTAAGAACACTGTAATGAATTTTATGTAAACCAAATAAGGTTTTTCTTCATTTTACATATAATTCTTTATGTAGGAGTGGCAGTAAACCAATAACACTACTGCTTCTATTTTCCAGAAATTTGTGAAATTCTAGTGAATGTTAATTGGTTTTAACTGAATATGAGTGTGAGTACGAGTATATATTAAAGGTAATATGGATAGTGCAAATTGAATCAAGAACAGATTATCTAAGGGAAAGACATAAATTCTGGGTGCCATAGTTATGATATTTGAGAGCATTCCCTACACTGGACTGATGCCAAGGACTGGTCATTTAAGGAAAGTAAAAGCTGACATTTGAGATTAAATCCAGTTTAATTAAGGAATGGAAGGTCATAATTATATTTTCAATATAATTATGAGTGTTTTGCTAACTACCACCCAAGCATTTTCCCAAATTCTTTTTTTTTCTCTTTTTCTAAATCTCTACATAATCTACTTCTTGTAGCTTTTACAGATATCAACATATCTTAGTTTATTGAAATAAAAAATGTAATTGTTCTTATTTTTCCTGAGACTAAATTTATTTCACTCAAATTCCAAGGATCACACTGTGATCTGAATTTATTTAGTCCAAATTCACATTTTCTTCTGTTAAAAAAAAAAACACTCTTTAATTAAAAATACAAAAAAGAGAAAGAATAAGCAAATAAGATTGCTAAGATTTCTCTGTACCTCTAAGATTAAACCTGACTTTCTTGCAATCGTCAGTCTCTCCACTCTGGCGTCTCTCCTCTCACCACTGCCTATCTTCTCCCTCTTCCTGACCTTCTTCCACTTCCTCCAATGCAGCATAGCCTAGCATACTTGGGCCTTCATGCCTGCTACTGCATATTGCAGGAGAATTCAACAAGCAGTTGCTTTCACAACTTGTCATGTAGCAAAGTCTCTATTGGTTTTACTTACAGTTGCAGTTTACAATTAATCTTATAAGTTTACTAGCCAAGCGGGATATCTTTTTGTTTGTTTTTGCAGACTTTTTTTTGTGGTCTTTGTGATTCTTTTTTTTTTTTTTTAATGACTTCAACTTTTACTTTATATATAGGAGGTACATGTGCAGGTTTGTTACTTAGGAATATTGCATGATGCTGAGGTTTGGAGTATGGATCCTGTCAGCAGATAGCAAACATGGTAATTTTTCAGCCCTATCTTCCTCTTTCCCTCCCCTTTCATGTAGACCCCTGTGTCTACTGTTCCAATCATTATGTCCATGAGTACCCAATGTTTAGCTCCTACTTATGAGTGAGAACATGTGGTATTCGGTTTTCTGTTCCTGTACAATTCACTTAGGATAATGGCTTCCAGCAGCATGCATGTTGCTGCAAAGAACATCATTTCATTCTTTTGATGGCTGCATAGTTTTCTGTGTTGTGTATGTGCCACATTTTCTTTATCCAATCCACCGTTGATGGGCACCTACGTTGATTCCACGTCTTTGCTATTTTGGATAGCACTGTGATGAACATGAAAGTGCATGTGTCTTTTTGATAGACTAATTTGTTTTCTTTTGGTTATATACCCAGTAATGGGATTTCTGGGTTGAATGGCAGCTCTGTTTTAAGTTCATTGAGAAATCTCCAAACTTCTTTCCACAGTGGCTGAACTAATTTACATTCCCACCAACAGTGTATAAGCTCTCCTTTTTTTCCCTTCAGCCTTGCCAACATCTGTTTTTTTTTTTTTTTTTTTTTTGACTTTTTAATAATAGCTATTCTGACTGCCATGAGATGGTATCTCATTGTGGTTTTGATTTGCATTTCTCTGATTATTAGTGAATGTGGCACATTTTGTTTGTTGGACACTAGTATATCTTCTTTTGAGAGCGTCTGTTTATGTCCTTCACCTGTTTTTAATGAGTTTTTGTGCTTGTTTTTGTCTTGTTGATTTAAGTTCCTTATAATAATAAATTCTGAATAGTAGACCTTTCTTGGATGCAAAGTGTGCAAATATTTTCTCCTGTTCTGTCAGCTGTCTGTTTATTCTGTTGTTAGTTTATTTTGCTGTGCAGAAGCTCTTTTGTTTTATTAGGACCCACTTGTCAACTTTTGTTTTGTTGCAATTGCTTTTGGGGATTTAGCCAAAATTTCTGTGCCAAGGCCAATGTCAGGAAGAAGGATATTTCCTTGGTTTTCTTCCTGGATTTTTATAATTTTGGGTCTTACATTTAAATCTTGAATCCACTTTGAGTTAATTTAGTTAATTTTTGTATATTGTAGAAGGTATGGATCGAGTTTCGGTTTTCTGCATATGGCTAGCGAGTTAACTCAACATCATTTATTTAATAGGGAGTCTTTCCCCATTGCTTGCTTTTAATTGGCTTTGTTGAAGATAAGATGATTATAGGTGTGTGGCTTTATTTCTGAGTTCTTTATTCTGTTTCGTTGGTCTATGTTTATTTTTGTTTTGTATTTTTGTTTTGTTTTGTTTTGTTTTGTTAAGTGTCTCACTCTGTTACCAAGGCTGGAGTGTAGTGGCATGATCACAGCTCACTGAAGCCTCAGCCTTCAGGGGTAAAGCTATACTCCCTCCGTAGCCTTTTGAGTAGCTGGAACTACAGATATGTGTCACAACACCCAGCTAATATTTTCATTTTTCATAGAGACAGGGTCTAACTTTACTGCCCAGGCAGTTCTCGAAATACTGTGCTCAAGAGATCTCCTGCGTCAGCCTCCCAAAGTGCTGGGATTATAGGCTTGATCTGCCAGGCCTTTTTCCATGCTGTTTTGGTTACTGTAGCTTTGTAGTGTACTTTGAAGTCAGGTAATGCAATGCCTCTGACTTTATTTATTTATTTTTTTGCATAGAAGTGCCTTGGCTATTTGGGCTCTTTTTGGTTCTATAGGAATTTTAGAATCATTTTTTTCTAATTCTGTGAAAAATAACATTGGTAGTTGGATAGGAACATCATTGAGTCTGTAAATTGTTTTGAGCAGTGTGGCCATTTTTACGATATTGAGTCTTCCAATCCATGAGTATGGAAGGTTTTTACATTTATTTGAGTTGTCTTGAATTTCTTTCAGCAGTGTTTTGTAGTACTCCTTGTAGAGATCTTTCACACCTCCATGGTTATCCATATTCCTAGGTATTTCAACTTTTTGTGGCTATTTGGAGTGATATCATGTTCTTGATTTGACACTCATCTTGAATGTTATTGATGTATAGAAATACTACTGATTTTTGTACAAGTGGGATATCTTATTTGCCCTACAATTTTATCTTTGATGTTTTAAAGATTAAATTATGGGCCAAGAGAAACAGTATTTGGAGGAGAAATCTCTGTCCTTTTTACATTTATACCTCACCATATTTCCTTTCAGCTTTTATCATTTTGCACTGTATCATTATTATTTTAATTTATCTAGAAATAAATACCCACTGCTAAAATATTATATATGTCAAGATTACAGCTGTCACTAACCTTTTAACCTAGCTATTCTACTTCCAGGGATTTCTCTAATGTGTATTTTGAAATATGTACTGGATAACTTGATTTATTACAAGGCAAACTGTTTCATCACTAAAATCACAAAAATTTTGCAACAAAATACATGTCCATCTATAGGGTATTAGTTGAATAAATAATGATATACTTATGTCTAAAGCTAGAAAAAAGGAATTAGCAAACCAGATTCTGGTATGGGACAAATTCTGAGACACTGATAAGCATAAATAGTAGAATATGTATAATATGTATTAAATATAAATATATGGCATAAACAGTCTCTGGAAAAATACCCAAGAGAACTTCCAACACTTGTAATTTCCAAAAAAGAGAGGCAGGGATATTAAAAGTACTTTTGAAGAATACGTTTTAGAGCATTCTGAATTTCCAATAATGTAAGTTGATTGCCTATCCCTAAAGAGTGAAAATTTTAATTAAGAAAGGAAGAGTTTCCAGTTAAGATGGCAGATAGAACATGTGAATTTACCTTTGCTACATCTCTGAATCCCCATGACACAACAGTGTATGAGTGTCCCACTGGTGCCATAATAAGTGATCACACACTCAGCAACTTACAACAACACAAGACCATTATCTCAGAGTCTTCTGCAGGGAATCCAGCACAGGTCTCACCACATTGACACTGAGGAGTTGGCAGTACTAGATTCCTGTGTGGAGGCTCTAGGGGAGAATCCTTGCTTTGCTTTTTCTAGTTTTTAGAGGCTGCCTCTAGTCCCTGGCTCCTGGCTCCCTTCCCCTATCTGCAAAGCCAGCAACATTTCCAACCTTAGATCTTTCTCTAACTACAGACTTAAAAGGTTCTCCACCTTCAAAAAATCATGGGATTAGTTAGGGCCAATTTGAATAATCCACAATAATCTCCCACCACAAGGTAATTAACTTAATTAAATTTACAAAGTTCCTTTGCCATGTAACATATTTACAGAGACTGGGGATTAGGACATGGACATCTTTGGTGGGAGGACATTATTCTGTTTACCTTACACAATTACTTTTTGTTTGTTTGTTTTTAATAAAACAAACACACAAGAATGGGAAGACCTGGAAAGGAATTTTGAAAGCTAGAGTACACATGGAAGTGAGGGAAAAGGCCGAAAAGAGAGCTGTATTCTATACTTGCAGTGGAGAACATTGGGAACTAAGCCTATTTCTGTCTCAAAATCCTCAGGTGTCTTAATAATGTTGTGCCGATTACTTTGGAAGTAGGAATAAAGCATAAAAGAACTTCAAATAAAGAAGATTATGTGTTTGAAACTCTAAGCAGCATATACATTTCCCAGTCTTCTCTGCATTTCCCTTTTTTTAACATTCTGTTCTTTTTTAGTTTCATATGTATTTTAGAATTATTTTCCCTATTTCTGTAAAAAAGTCATTGGGATTTTGATAGACATTGCATTAAATATGTAGATCATTGGGGGCAGTATGAACATTTTAACAATATTAATTCTTCCAATCCATGAAAAAGGGATGTTCTTTCATTTAGCTGTATCTTCTTTAATTTTCTACATATTTTTTTTTCATATTGTACAAATCATTTACCTCTATTTTTATGGACTGGAATAAGTTTCATTTTAAAAATTCAATCCATAAAGGCCTACCTACATATATGTTTTATATAAACTACTCCAATTATTTATTTTCACCAACCTATTGATTTCTCTAGCAATTTTGAAACTAAATCTTCACTGTTTTAGTTTGAATTTACCACATTTAGTCTCTCAGAATTCAACAAACTATTAGTTATTTTGCCTCTTACTGGTGTAAGAGATCGATATGCTTGCAAATACCTTGTCTCAGCCTTCATTTATTATTACAGATATTCTGCAATTTTCCCCATATCATCTTTATCTCATGCCTTTCAGTTGTCTAGGTTACCATACTATTATATTATGCATTCTCTATTAGCTAACCTTCAAGTGACAGTAAGAGTCTAGTGTTAAAGAGAAATCTTTTCATGTTTGCCATGCAGTTGCATGAATAACAAATCACAGTCTCTTATTGTAACGTAACTCTATATTTATCACTGTGGCTTTTTTGGTTTTATATAATTTTTTTATTTCTCCATGTAAAATACTAAAGTAAACTCCTTGTTCCAGTCCACAAAATATAAAGGTGAAAGACTTGTACAATGAAAAATTTTTCAAAAATTGATGAAGAAAATTAAGAAGACACAGCTAAATGGAAAGATATCCCTTTATATGGATTGGTTGGAAGAATTAAGATTGTTAAAATGTTCCCACTACCTCCAGTGATCTACATATTTAATGCAATGTCTATCAAAATCCCAAGGATGTTCTTTACAGAAATAGAGAAAAACAATTGCAAAATTCGTATGGAACTACAAAAGATCCTGAATAGCCAAGGCAACCATGAACAAGAAGAAAGCTGGATGCATCACATGTTCTGACTTCAAAATATATTGCAAAACCATGGTAATCAAAACAGTATGGTACTGGCATGAAAACAGATAGGTAAATCAATGGAACAGCATAGAGAGCCCAGTAATAAATCTACACATCTATAACCAACAGTTCTTCAACAAGGGTGCCAAGAATACACAATGAAGAAAGAATTTTTTTTAAATAAATAGTTGTGGGAAAACTGTATATCCAACTGCATCCACATGCAGAAGAATGAAATTGGATCCCCCTTATTTTACACCAAGCACAAAAATCAACTCCAAATAGTTTAAAGACTTAAACATACAATATGAAACTGAAAATTATTAGAACAAAACATAGGCAGAATTATTGACACTGGTTTTGGAGATGATCTTTTGGTTATGACATCAAAAGAACAGAGAAAACATGGACAAGTGGAATTGCAAGAAACTACAAAGCCTCTGCATAGTGAAGGAAACAATTAACAGAGTAAAAAGGCAACCTACAAACTGGGAGACAATATTTGCCAATCTTTTATGCTATAAGAAGTTAACATATAAAATACGGAAAGAACTTATATAACTGAATAGCAAAAAACCCTCAAATAACTCAACTAAAAATGGACAAAAGGCCTAAATAGACATTTATCAAAGGAAGATATACAAATGGCCAACAGGTATATGAAAAACTGTTTAACATTACTAATAATCCAGGAAATCCAAATCAAATTAAGATGAGATACCACCTCACACCTGTTAAAATGGCTGTTATCAAGAAGACACTAAAAATTGGCAAGGATGTAGAAAATAGGGAACTCTTTTACACTTTCAAGAAAAGTAAACTAGTATAGCCAAAAGGTTTCCTCAAAAAACAAAAATGAAAATCAAACTCGCTTATGAGCCAATTCCAGTTCTAAGTATATGTCCAAAGGAAATGAAATCAGTATCTCAAAGACGTGTCTGTACTCTCATGTTCACTGGAGCATTGTTCACAATAGCCAAGATATGGAAACAAAGTAAATGCCCAGTGCAGATGAATAAATACAGAAAATATGCTACATATACACAATGGAACATCGTTCAACCTTAAAACGCAAGGAAATCCTCAATGCCATCTGAGACAACATGGATGAACCTGGAGGACATTAAGCTAAGGGGAAATAAGCTAGACACAGAAAGAAAAATACTTCATATCACTTATATGTAGACTCTAAAGTAGTCAAATTCATAGAAATAGAGAGTAGAATGGTCTTGCCAGGGGCCAGGGAATGGGAAAAACAGGGAGATGGTCAAGCAATAAATGGTTTCAGTTATGCAAGATGAATATTCCCTGTAAACCCACTGCACAGAAATGTGAATATTGTTAACAAAACTGAACTGTGTGTTTGAAGTTTTCTAAGAAGGTAGATCTTAACTGATTTCACCACAGGAAAAAAAAAAAGAAATAAAATGGTAACTATATGAGGTGATGAATATATTAATTATCTTGATTGCTGTCATTATTTCATAATGTATATGTATATCAAAACATTAAGTCATATATACATATTATTATATGTTATATATAATTTTTATTTGTCAGTTATACCTCAACATAGATGAAAAGAAATATGACAAGCCTTGAAAATGAATAACATAAATTGAAAGAGAATTAGAATTAGAAGTGGAAAGAATATGTGGGGAGGAAATTGTAAGACTAGCAATGGAATTTTCTCATTTAATAAATATTTGTTTTCTATAATATATAGCATTTTTAGAAAGTGCTATAGAAAGGTTAAATGAAGCATATGTATTGTAAAAATGTCATTTTAAAAACAATTCATATGTGCAAGTTACAAAGAAGTAAAATTTATGTGTAGGTGAAACTGATAACTTAGCAGAATAAGTTCTGTGAGACTTTTTCCTAGAGATGTTTCATACTTTGTAGCAAGAGTGAATCATTGTTTGGTAGAGAGAACCTCAAAGGCACTGGTCTCCCTGCTGATGTTCTTGCATTCTTACAGTTTTTTACCCTCAGAGTAGCAAAGCAACACCTTTAAACCTAAAACATCAGATCCCTGCCCTGCTTAAAGCCTTCTAATAGTTTAGCTACACATTGAGAATCAAACAAGTAAAACTAGTGCATGTTTTATAAAGTCCTATGAAGGCCAACATGAGCTAGTACCTGCCTATCTCTCCAGCATCACTTCCTGCCACTCACTCCACGCTTTGGCTCACAGGGAAATAAGCCAAGCTCATGGCCTCAGGGTCTTTGCACTTGCTCTTTCCACCTTGAATGCTCTCCCTCTATATTTCTCCATGGTTTTCTCCCTCACAGCATTTAAGTCTCTGCTAAAGTGCCTTTGCTTTGAGAAACTTTCTCTGCACACTCTATCTGAATAACTCTCTTTCTAAGCCCCAACCACCTCATTTTTCTCTCTAGCACTACCTGATTAATCTTGTGAGCACAGCTTGCTAGTGGGTAGGGAAGGGTGAATATGTTATCCTGAGAACCGAAAGTGGCAAATGCTTACTTTTGCAGATGTGCATGTGTGCATGCAAAGAGCTTGAAGCAAGCTTTATGGATTACAAAGTCATGTAATTAAGATAGTTTACTGATGAGAAGACTAAGGTTAAGAAAGAATAAGTAAATTGAGAAAGTAACACACTTATCAATCAGTGCAGCCTGAATTTATATGCAGGTTTTTATGCCTCCAGAGCTTTAAATGTGTTTCCCTCCCTTCCAAAAGTGAGTTGATGCATTTTAGAGTTTTTTCTATTAGTTACTACAAATGGAAACTAGATAAACCAAATGGGGGCAGAAATCTGTGCTATTTAATAAACAAATGCTTAACCTTGAGTAAATTTTGACATACGTATTCACCCATGAAGCCATCACCACAATAGAGATAGTGAACATACCATCACACCCCAAAATTTCCTCAGGCCCTTTGGAATATGTTTCTGTCAGACCTCCATGACCCTGCCCCTCCCAGTCAAACATTGCTCTGCTGATCATTTTAGATTGCATTTTCTAGAGTTTTATATAAATGAAAATACACAGACTGTTTTCTGTTTATGGCTGCCTTCATTCAGCACAATTCCATTCACCTATGTTATAATGGGTATCAATAGTTTATTTTTCTTCTTTTTCTTTTCTTTCTTTTTTTTTTTTTTTTTACGGAATATGTTACTGAAACACCAGGGATTTGGTCTAGGTCCTGCTGCTCACTGCATAGAAAGCCAATCACTGAGACAGCAGGTATTGCCAGGCAAGAAGGCTTTAATCAGGTGCTGCGGCCCAGGAGTTGGGAAATCAGTCTCAAAACCTTCTGCCTGACCAATTAAAATTAAGGTTTTATATAGCAGAGAAGAAATCTAACCATGTATGGAAGAACAAGAGTTAGGGTGGAGCAAGGAAGAGGAGTCAGTCAACAGGAAGCAGGCAGTGGGTCAGGCAATCATGACAAATGAGTGGTCTCACATCTCATTGCCCAGATGCTGTGATCTGGTAAGTTTCAATTTCTTGCTACTATCTGGGAGGCCTGATGGTTGGATGAGAAAGGAACTCAGATAAAACAAATGTAACTTTCTCATGTTTCAAGACTGGGAGTGTCAATTTCTACGTCTATTCAAAACAACAATACACATCAGTTCTATGGGACAACTAGGCTGGTTTCAAATAGTCATTGCATGGATATACACAATCTTTTAAAAAGCCCTTCGCCTGTTGGTGGAGACACTGGATAGTTTCTACTTTTTGGTGATCATCCATAAATTCATTAAAAGAATTTTCATGGATATATTCTCTAAGGTAAATGCCTAGGAGTGAAATGGCTAGAACATAGGTAAGTATATGTTAATGGCCAAACTGATTTAAAAAGTGCTTGCAGCATTTTCTCCATAGTCACAATACACAAAATTCCTGTTTTTCCTTATTGTTGCCAAATTTGGTATGGTTGATATTTTTAAATGTTAGCCATTCTAGCTATGTAGCTAAATCTCATTGTTTTAATTTTTACTTCCCTCGTAACAAATGATACTCAGCATCCCCGTGCTTATTTACAGAAACCCCTGTATTTTCTTTGGTCAAGTATCTGTTCAAATCTTTAATTATTTGAATTGATTGTTTTCTTACTATTTAATTTCTTATTATTATACAACAAATTTATTCTTACTACATAATAATTTTTTATTATCAAATTTTGACATTTGTTATATGATTTACATATTATGAATATAAATTGTTTATCAGATATATATTTTGCAATATATTCTCCTAGTCCATGGCTTATCTCTTCATTTTGTTAATATTATCTTTCAAAGAACAGAAGTTTTAAATTTTGATTAAATCTGATGTATCTATTGTATAAGCTATATTTAAATATGACATCAGTTGATACATTGTGAGTTAATTTTTGTATATTGTTTAAAATATGCATCCAATTTATTTCTCGTTTCTTTCCTTCTCTTTCTTCTCCCTCTCTCCTCCCCTGCTTCTCTTTTCTGTATATATGGATATCTCATTCTTCCAGGAACACTTAAAAAAAAAAAAACTATCATTCTTCAATTGAATTGCCTTTGCACCTTTATCAAAAGTCAGTTGGGTCAATATTTTGACTCTGTATTGAATTACATTGATTTATTTTTCTACCTTCACAATATTACACTATCTTGATTACTCTAGCTTTATAACAAAGTCTTAAAACCAGGTAGTGCTAGCCCTATAACTTTGTTCTCTTTTTCTTAAGTTGTTTTGGCTATTTTAGATTCTTTGAATTTCTATGTAAAATTGTAAAATCTGGTCATCAGTTTCTACAATATTTATTGCTAGGATTTTGAAACTACAAATCAATTTGTGGAAAATTGCATCTGAGCACAGATGTCAAATTTTCATAGATACCCTTAATCAGGTTGAAGAAGTGGTCCAATATTTCCAGTTTGATGAGAATTTGTGTTATGAATCAATGTTGAATCTTGTCAAGTGCTTTTTCTGCAGCTATTAAGATGATCATATGATTTCAGTTTTTAGTTTCTTAATATGATAAATTATTTTTTCTTTTTTTTTTTTTTTTTTTGAGACGGAGTCTCGCTCTGTCGCCCAGGCTGGAGTGCAGTGGCGCGATCTCGGCTCACTGCAAGCTCCGCCTCCCGGGTTCACGCCATTCTCCTGCCTCAGCCTCCCGAGTAGCTGGGACTACAGGCGCCCACAACCGCGCCCGGCTAATTTTTTGTATTTTTAGTAGAGACGGGGTTTCACCGTGGTCTCGATCTCCTGACCTTGTGATCCGCCCGCCTCGGCCTCCCAAAGTGCTGGAATTACAGGCGTGAGCCACCGCGCCCGGCTTTATTTTCAAATGTTAATTCAACCTTGCATTCCTGAGATAAATCAAACTCAGTCATGATGGTGTATTCTTTTTCTATTACACTGTTGGATTTGATTTGCTAAAACTTATTTAGAGTTTTTGTACAGAAGTTTATAAATAATGTGGGCTGTAGATTTCTTTCTTGTCTGTCTATTTTTGTGCTGGAGTAATGCTTGCTGCATTGAATGAGTTAGAACTATTCCCTCCTCTTCACTGTTTTAAAAATGTTGTCTGGAATTTGTATGATGTCTTACTTAAATATTTGACATATTCCTTCTTATTGCTGAATACTCTCTGTTTGTGTGTATATGCAACGTTAAAATAATCCATCACCTGTTGATGGGTAATAAAGCCAGAAGCTTGGATATTTATTTGTGTTTTTGATTTTTTTCCTCCTGTGGAAATTTTTAAACAACATATTTACTTTCTTGAATAGTTACAAGGATGTTTGAGTTTTCTATTTCTTCTGCTGTGAATATATTGGTTTGTGTTTAACTTTTAAACAACTTGTTCATTTCACCTAAGTTTTCAAATTTGTTGGCATAGAGTTCTTCAGAATATTTTCTTGTTGTCCTCTTATTACTGTAAAACATGTACTAAAGTCACTTCTCTCATTACTAATGTTGGCAATGTGCGTCCTATCTTTTGTTTCTAATTGAGTTCGCCAAAGGTTTATCAATTTTATTTATTTTCTGCAAAGGGTCAACTTTTGGTTCAATTGATTATGGTTTCCATTTCACTGATTTTTAAAATGTTTCATTTTTACAGCTTACTTTTGATGAAATTTTCTCCTAGTATTTATGCAATTTACAGACTATTTGTTTGAAACCTCATATTATATCTTAACCCATTTATTTACCATTTATAATTAACTTCATTTATATTTTAATTTTTTTATGTGTGTATATATGTAGATCCATATTTCTATCTACTATTGTTTTCCATCTGCCTGAACAACTTCTTTTCAATTTTCTCTTAATGTGAATCTGCTGGTGATTAATTCTTTCAGCTTTTATTATGTCTGAAAAATATTTTAGGCGCCTGTAGTCCCAACTACTCGGGAGGCTAAGGCAGGAGAATGGCGTGAACCCGGGAGGCGGAGCTTGCAGTGAGCTGAGATCCGGCCATTGCACTCCAGCCTGGGCGGCAGAGCGAGACTCCGTCTCAAAAAAATAAAAATAAAAATAAAAATAAAAAAAAAAAGAAAAATATTTTATTTAGCCTTTATTTTTGAGAAATACTTTCACTGTGTATTATAGCATTGTAGGCTGACATACTTTTACTTTTTAGAAAACTTATTGAGGTATGATTGACTTACAAGAAGCTGAACATGTTTAATATTCACTATGCTGTAAAATTTTTAGGACTTATATTATATAAACAAAACTTTGTACTTTTTGACTAATACTTCCCTGTTTAACCATTCAATTCCCTGGCAAACACCATTCTACTCTCTGCTTCTAGGAGTTTGACCACTTTAGATTCATTATATAAGTGAGATCATGTATCATGTAGTATTTACCCTTTTGTGTCTAGCTTATTTCCCGTAGCATAATGTCATATAGGTTTATTTTTGCCAAAGAAAATGACAGAAATTTATTTTTAGAAGGCTGAATCATATTTTATTTATATATATATACACACACACACACACACACACACATATACAGACACACATACACATACACACTTCTTATATTTATTACCCATTTATCTGTCAGTGGTCATTTAGGTTGCTTCTGTGTCTTGGCCATTGTGAATAATGCTGCAATAAAGGTGGGAATGCAGCTATCCCTTGAAGATCCTGATTTATTTCATTTAGATATATACCCAAGAGTGGGATTGCTGAATCACATGGTCATTCTACTTTTAATTTTATTAGGAACCTCCATACTGTTTTTCATAGTGGTGACACCAATTTACACTACCACCAAGTGTGTAAGGGTTTCCTTTTCTTCAGATTCTTGCCAATATTTGTTGTCTTTGTTGTTTTGTTTTGTTTTGTTTTTGATAATAGCTGTCCCAACTGGGTGAGGTAATATGTCATTGTGATTTTGATTTGCATTTTTATGATGATTATTGGGGTTGAACACCTTTTCATATACACGTTCATTTTTATGTCTTCTTTTGAAAAATGTCTACTCACTTTCTTGTCAATTTTTTAACAGGTTACTTAGTTTTTGCTATGGACTTTTAGAAGTTATTTATGTATTTTAAATATTAATCTTTTATCAGACATATAATTTATCTAATAATTCCCAAAGACATTTAGAGATTCAATGCAATCATTTTCAAAATCCCATGATCAAAATGGCATTTTTTACAAAAAGAGGAAAAAAAAATCCAAAAATTCACATAGATCCACAAAAGACCCCAATAGCCAAAGCAATCTGGAGCAAGACAAACAAAGCCAGAGGCATCACACTTCCTGATTTCAAAAATCTATTATACAGCTACAGAAATCAAATCAGTATGGATCTGGCATAATGACAGACCTGTAGACATATAGACCAATAGAACCAAACAGAGAGCCCAGAAATAAATCCACACGTCTATGGTCAACTGATTTTCAGCAAGGATGCCACGAATGCACAATGGGGAAAGAACAATCTCTTCAATAAATAGTGTTGGGAAAACTGGATAACCACATAAAGAAAAATGAAATTGGACCCTTACCTTTCACCCAGCACTAACTGAAAATGTATTAAAGATTTAAAAGCTTGAACTGAAACCAAAAACATATTGAGAAAAAAATATGGGAAAGCTTCTTGACATTTGCCTTGGCAATGATTTCTTGCATAGAACACAAAAAGTACAGTCAGCATAAGCATAAAGAGATGAGTAGAATAACATCAAACAAAAATCCTCTGCACGGGAAAGGAAATAGTCAACAAAACAAAAAGGTAGCATACTTTTACTTTTCATACTTTAAAGGTATTGCTATGATGTCTTCTTGCCTGCATTGTTTCCAATGAAAAATAAGCTATCTTCTTATTTTTAGTCTTCTGTGTTTTCTATGTCTTTTTTTCTCTGAATTCTCTTAAGTTTTCTCTTTAACATTTGTCTTGAATAACTTTATTATTATATTCTGTGGTGTATCTTTCTTTACATTTTTTGGGCTTTGGTTTGTTGAACTTCTTGGATCTGTGAATTTATGATTTTCATGGGACAAATGTTGAAAATTATTTATTCAATTTTTTTGTCCTCTACTATTGATGAATTGCAATTAGTTTAGTACACATAATTCTCCCAAAGCCAAATGATGCATTTTTCAGTTGTTAAAATTCTCCTTGTTTTCTCTGTATTTCATTTAAGTTTCCATCACTGTGCCTTCAACCTCAATAACAGTTTTCTTTAAGAATTTTATTATTTATAATATTTTTCTGTAAAATACCATCCAGTGTATTTTTCATATCAGACACTGCAATTTTCATCTCTAGAAGTTCAATACGGTTCACTTTTATGTTGCAAGTTCTACCTTGTTGAGTGCTTAATATTTTTGTGTTCCTGTAAATTTTTTTAGCTTATTTTGGGATGTGGTTAAGTTATCTTTTAGCAGTTTGTATATTCAGATATTGCTTTTATGATTTGTTAGGTGGGACCAGAGCCCCTTCAGTCTATGGCTAAGTATTCCTCACTACTGAGGTAAGTCCTTTCTGAGCCTCGCCTCTGCCATACCTCATGATTTATTACATTTTCCAATTTGATAGGACAGGCTCAGTACGAGCTCCAGATGCTATACTTATAAGCCTTTCTTTATCTGGCCACAGGTGGTTTCCTTACACGTGTGCTGATCACTGCTTTGCTGAAGTACAGATCTTCTGTGTTCTCTTTCTGTGACATTCACTTTTGTTCTCTTCTCTGTCCCACAAACCAAACAACTTGCTCTTACTGGAAGCTCATCACTATCTATTGAACTCAGGGACTCCACAGGCTCTGCCTCAGTTGCTCTTACGAAGACACAGCCTGGAAACTTTCAAAGCTGTAAACTGGGGTTCAACTCATTCATTTCTGAGATTGCAAGGGTCATTGTTCTTTTTTTTTAATCAAATACCATTGTTTCATATATTTTGTATGTTTGTAAATTGAAGGTGGGAGGACGAACCTGATCTCTGTCTCTATCTTGGCTAAAAATAGGATTTCATATATATGCAATTTGGACTGCTAAGCATGTGTCTCTCTCTTTTTTATTATTATTACAACACCTGAATGTTTCTTTGGATAATGGCTTTTTCTCCACTTTTAGTTCATAGGGTTTGCCATCTCCTTAATACCTGTAAAAAGACATCTAGAGAGTCTAACAAATTACCATGTTCATAATGATGGTTCAGAAATGGACAATATATAATACATAAATATATAACATATACATAAGAAAAAGTACATTTAGCTTAACTATTTTAAAAGCAAATAGCCACATAAACTAGAATTTAATGAACATCTCTTAGTGTGGCAATGATTAAACAAGTTGTGTTATATCTACACACCAAGGAATATCATGCAACCCTTCTAAGAGCATTTCAGTATGAAATCTGATTGGCAAAGACTAAAAGAGAATGGCAGTAGTAGATGTAGACAATTACTATAGAAAACTTATTCAACATGTCTTGCTGTGAATAGGGAGAGATAAAAGGGAATATAGCCAGGAAAAATGAGCTAGGAAGGATTTTTAATGATGGATAATATTAATGCATGTGTCATGAAGAGGATGATGATGTCCAGTCTGAAAATTTCAGGGTCCATTAATTTAGTTTCAGTGAAGTCAAGATAATGTTAGAGCAGCCAGGTGGAATAAATGCCTGAAGAAATTAGAGGTCTTGGTGAGGGCTGAGGATGCTTTGAATCAAGATTTCAGAAGTCATGCTCACAAAAACAAGTGTAGAATTGTCAGAGTTTGTCAGGATAGAAAACATTCTTTTAGAGTTCAGGAGCCTGATGTGCTGATAGATTATCTATGTAGAGGTTGAAATAACTCTGAATGGTGACGATGATGGAAATGAACAAGACTGTGAACCAGGGCTCAGCCCATCAGTTAACACTTAGAAATGGCTGGGTGGCTAGTAATAACAGTGAAAGGCAGTGAGACGTTAACTCTGATGGCATGATGTCTATCAGCATAAAGCTCTATGGAGCATTTGGGAGAAAAGATGACAAAATGAGAATCTGTAATTGCTGATGGAGAATGCTTGTCCCATCTCCAGCCTGTGATGTAGTGTAAGGATGAGGGCCCCGTGACCTGGGAAGCTTGGGATTCTGTGGATGACTGAAGAAGCTTTTCATGAGAGGCATTGAAAAATAATAATAATAATAATAATAATAATTATTATTATTATTATTTGAGATGGAGTCTTGCTCTGTCACCCAGGGTAGAGTGCAGTGGCACAATCTCAGTTCACTATAACCTCTGCCTCCTGGGTTCAAACAATTATCCCTGCCTCAGCCTCCTGAGTAGCTGGAATTACAGGCACATGCCACCATGCCTGGCTAATTTTTGTATTTTTTTTTTTTTTGTAGAGATGGGGTTTCACCATGTTGGCCAGGCTGGTCTTGAACTCCTGACCACAGACAATCCACCCGCCTTGGCCTCCCAAAGTGCTGGGATTATAAGCATGTGCCACCATACCTGGCTGAAAGATTATTTCTAACAGACTTGTAGAGAAACGTCGGTTCACGTAATTAGAAATTATGGGGCCACTTTGCCATTCTTCACACCTGCACTGAACAAGTGTTTATCTGCAGTTCCGACTTATCTCTTGAACTCCATTTGCATGTTGTAGTAAGATGCAGCTGGTGCCCTGTCCAGATCTTCTTCAGGCCACTACATCCATATATGCATTCATATTCCAGTGACTGTGAGTGTTGGCTGTTGGTTGACAGGAGGTTGCATCCTCCTGGAGGAAAATGAACTCAGCTGATGAAAGGCACCTGGTCCTGGAGGTGAAGGATCTCCCAAATGACAGCCTGCAGTCAATGACTGATTAATATGACCTCTTTTCCTCATGACAGGATCTACTCCAGGGTATAGATCATGCTCCTAAGCTCCTGCTGGGATCCTGCTGAGGCTCAATGCCAGCTGAAAGCACACCCTTGCTCACAGACTTTCCTTCTCTCTCCTTCTTCCCTTGCTTCCTTAGAGATTCCTCCTGCAATTGCTTCCTCAATAAAGCATTTTCATAAGCAAACTCGTGTCAGTCTCTGCTTCCACAGAAGCCAATCTGAGTCAAGCAAGCGTTTAACTTAGCATGTCCAACATAAAATTCTTGTTTCCTTCTCATCTCCTGCCCCTGAACTTTCTGCTTTGCCTCTCTCTCTCTTATCTCACTAAAAGTAACAACACAAGTATTCAAGTGAAAATAAAAGAATCTTCTCTGATTTTTTTCTTTCTAATGTATTATTAAATTCTATTGATATTACCAATATCTATCCAAATATCATCCTAGTCTAAAATACTATCATCTCTCTTCTAGACTTCAACTGGGTTCCGAACACTGATGGTATTATACAATTTTTGCAATGAAGTCTTACCCACCTATAATCCGTTTTCCATAAAGCAGCATGATCATTTTCTAAGTCTAAATTTTAATACCATCACAAACTAACAAGCTTGAAGAAATAAAATTATTGTTAAAAAGTCTAAGTTTTAATACAATCACAAACTAACAAGCTTGAAGAAATAAAATTATTGTTAAAACTGTGAGAATTATGGAGTCTTATATTTAACTAATCATCATACCTTTCCTCAATATCAATTACACCAAACAATTCCAATGCATAAATTCACTAAATTAATTATTTGTCTCTGAATAGTAATAATTACTGTAAAACTCAATTAAAATGGTGTTTCTAAGTCATTTCCAAATGACGAGTTGATGGGTGCAGCAAACCAACATGGCACATGTATACCTACGTAACAAACCTGTATGTTGTGCACATGTACCCCAGAACTTAAAGTATAATAATAAAAATAAATAAAGTATTATAAAATATGGCCAATTATATTAAAAAGTAGGTTAATTAATGTCCATATATACATAATTAATGTCCTTATATATACATTTTTATTTTCTTGCTGGAAATCAAACTAATAATGCAAATAATATTTCACATAATTAATATTTTGTTTATTTATTTACTTATTAATTTATTGCAGAGATGGGGGTCTTGCTGTGTTGCCCAGGCTAGTCTCAAACTCCTGGCCTCAAGTAATCTTCTCACCTCAATCCCCCAAAATGCTGGGATTTCACGAACATGCCACTGTGCTTTATTAGTGTTACTTGTCATAGTTAATTACTCATAATTTTATTTCTATATATATATATATACACACACACACACACAGCATAGTAGAATAAATTAATTATATTTGCTACAAAAAATATTTTTAATCTTTTTTGTTACAATGAGTATCATTTTCACATCACATCTCAGAATGTCCTGAGAGGATACAGTGCCATGCAATTTGTTTTCTTTGCAAAAATCTGTTCATGTATCTAACAACTAAATTATTTTACAAAAAATCATTTACACGAAGATAATCGCATAGTCAAGTATACGAAAGTAAAATTTTCAAAAATGCACTAGCAATGTATTAATGATGTTTTGGTGGAAATGGTTCAGACAACTGAAACCTATTGATAAGATAGCTATGCCACATTTAAAGCAAAGAAACCCCAGCAACAGATGAAATATAAGTCAAAGGGCAAGCTCTGTTTTTCTTCCTATTGCTTTGTGTAGGGTCATTTAATCATGGTTCTAATCACCACAATCAAAAATGTACATGACATAACAAAAAGTCTGCATTAATCCTTCCAGAAGCAGTACCACATAATGTGCAAAAAAAGAAAAAAAAGAAAAAGAAAAAAAGCCCTGCCACAGCTACTTCCTGTAGCAAACACGCACAGTGCTCTGCTTATCAAATAGCTCCTTTAACGAGAGAACACTCCTAGTTTTATTACATCCCTTTTAGAACATCATCTTTTTTTGGACTTCATCTTTTGTCAGTGGCTGTCACTAGTGATGAGCAAACCTCCAGAAGGTGAAGAGAATGATCAGGATGAGAATCTGACTTAGGGCAAAACTTTAGCTCTGAATGTAGAGGGGTTACTTTTGTGAATGCTATTTTCATTGAAAATGTAGCTGTGTATTTGTTTTATGTCTTCACTAAAACCAGGGTTTTCTTTCCTAAAGCAATCTTTTATTTTAATTGTTAAGCCACAAGCTCGTTCTAGAATATTCTACCGATTATAATTATTCTAGATACTACATATTTCTCTGCATATCTCAGTTCACATTTAACATATCCCAGTTCAAATTTCTTATCTGAATTTGATTATCAATGTTACTGGTCACACCTATAGCCACAGAAAAGATAAATGTTTTGGGGGAGCTTTTCTGGACCAACTTGATAAATGAGTGTGTTTCAAGTTATAAGCTTGTCTTTTTGGGAGAATGAAAGGGATGATGAGTTCTCAACATTTGGATTTGGAATATGTATGTGTTTTATTATGGTGTAGCAGGATGTGGCTGAATCCCATCTTTTAGCCACACCCAGAAGGGCAATAGAACAAGTCCCCTTCTTAATACGGCCCAATTTGATACTTAACAATACAAATCAAGTATTTCACTTTAAAAATTGATATAGAACAAGTATTTTTCATGTACAGAAAATTTCATGCAGGGGAAACCTTAACATTTTAGATAATAAGGTTGACAGACATTATTAACATAAACGGACTCTCTGCTTTGCTGAAGGAACGACCTTGAAATTTCTAAAATCAGCAGTAATTTTTTTCCCATTCAGTTATTGATATTGAAATGGATATTTACTCACAATGTTTTAGCACACATTTATGTTATAAAATGAAATATGTGTGCATAGTCTATTGAATTATAAGATCAGGACATTCTAGGACAGCATTACAATCTAGATATAAATTCTTCACTAGTATCTACTATTCTTAATTTTCCCCTAGTCTTGTCTCTTTCCTGAAGCATAATCTTCTCTCTATTAATGTAATATTCTGTCCAATAGTACTTCAATTAGTAACTCTGAGGGCATTTTAATGGTGGGGGTAAGGATAAGTATTGCTAAAAGGAATTACTTTAGAAAACTAACTGCAATTAAAAAACTTTGCAAGCCCACATTTGGCAGCCCTGGTATCCAAATAAAATCATATTATCTTAAGTGGAAAAGTAACTTAGAAATTATCTGTTCAACCAAGAAACGGAGAATACCCTGAGGGGGATTCATCTATTACTGTTTATTATATAGGCAGAATTCCATGAACTGCAACTGGAACAGGTAATGTTTGTAGAGTAGAGAAAATAACCAGTAGTCATTAAGCTCTTAGAGTTTAGAAATTAAACATTCCACACCGTGATGGGAATGGAAACATTGAGTGACATATATTACAAACACCTAGCCATTTTCCTTCCCTAGAATATGCTTGCTATTATGTAATACTGAGAAGACAAAAATGACAACTAGGGAAATGGCATTTTTCAAGTGTATTTATCACTGAAAGCACTCCCCATGACTATGGTCATTATCAGCTTTTTAAAATAAATAGTGGCTTGCAGTGCTAACTTGGCACACTAGGACTGACAGAGAAAATCCAGTGTTTTGGATGTCTGGAGCCATGGACGGCAGCAGAGTCCATCCTGTGCAGGCTACAAAGTGTGAGAAGCCACCCACCATGCCCACCGGGACCCCCTTCTATGCTGGGAAATCATTTAAACTTAGCCTTGCCTTTTGTAGACATGGGGGATCCAGATACTTTAAGGTGAAGATTTTCAACTGAGTTCCAGGTTATAACCTATAAAACATGCATTCTTCCCACCATAAAAATGAAAATAATTTATTTGCTAATGCAGAATGGTAGATATTGGAACTAAATTCAGATTAGATTAGAAAGAACTTCTATAGTTCTTTTCATTGCATTTACACAGATACACACACAGGCCCACAAATATAAGAGCATGTGCACACACGTTCCAGTCTTGCAAGGAACAGAACTTTTGAATATTAAAAACAATATTAGAGGTTGTGCATGAGGTAATTTAAATTCAGTTCAATAGGGAAATATTTTGACTTCAGCTAAAAAAGTATGTGACAAAGGATCTGGATGCCTGATATTGAAATTCAGTGTCTACACCTTATGAAGTATCTGGTTAGCTATTTAAAAATATTTTGTTTGAATAGATCAACTTAGTAATCATTCTTAATGTAAAATTTTATGCATTGTGTAGAAAATCTTAGCACCTCAACATCCCAACTTAATCTTCTTTCACCAAATTATTATCTACTTGCTTTGTATTTATATACTTTATATGTTACATTATGTAACACTAGTTACATAGCAGTAGTGTTATTAATTGTAAATTTATTAGTTTTCCCATGGAATTTTTAGCCACTTGATGCCAGACTTTTAATCTTATTTAGACACACAAGTAACGTTAAGACTTGGTTTATAGAATTTTTCTCAATAAAATGTTTTCTTGAATGTCCCCTACTTCATCCTAGCAAAAGTTCAAGTGTATACTTTTATTGTTTGTCAAATATTTATCTTAAAATATTTTTGAGTAGGCCGGGGTGCAGTGGTTCACGCCTATAATCCCAGCACTTTGGGAGGCCAAGGCAGGTGGATCACGAGGTAAAGAGATCGAGACCATTCTGGCCAACATAGTGAAACCCCGTCTCTACTAAAAATACAAAACTTAGCTGGGCATGTTGGTGCGCGCCTGTCCAGCTACTCGGGAGGCTGAGGCAGAAAAATGGCTTGAACTCGGGAGGTGGAGTTTGCAGTGAGCCAAAATTGTGCCACTGCACTCCAGCCTGGTGTCAGAGAGAGACTCTGTCAAAAAAATCCCAAAAAACAAAAATCCTTTTGAGTATCAAGTAGCAGGGCAGAAATGGAAAATGCAAAAATTTAAAATCAGGATTAGTAGCTACATTGCTATTTGCTAGGTGTGTAATCCTCAAAATTAATTTAATCTATTTAGGTCTCATTTTCTCATCCATAAACTGGGTATAATGACACTAATTAACATATTTTCTTGCGAGAACTTGGCAATATATTATATATAAAGCTGTTAAAACATTTTTATCATGTTGCTATTATCATGTTGCTATATGAGGTAACTCATTCAATTTTGCTTCAGTCATTATACACTTTTCCAATTACTTAATTGATCACTTCTTTCTTGAAATAGAGTAAACATCATATACTGAGAAAACTGGGACTGCAAAGTGCATATTAAAATGTCACATGTTAACCAAATGGTGTCATATGAGACGGAGTTTTGCCATTTTGCCCAGGCTGGTCTCAAACTCCTGAGCTCAAGTGATCCGCCCACCTCAGCCTCTCAAAATGCTGGGATTACAGGCATAAGCCATCTTGCCCGCCCTCAATTAATTTTCTAACTAAAATATTTCTCAAATTACTAATCATAGGATTTATCACAATTTATTCAAGAAAGAATATACATATTTTACACATGTGTGTTGGTGTGTGTGCATTTGTATAAATATAGTCTTCAGGACTATTTAGTACAGGCAGAATGAAGTGAAAAATAGGACAATTATTATGGTCCTAAAACTCTATACTTTTTTTTCTATTTTCCCATTAAAATGCCAAGGATAGGAAAGATGTCTTAAGCCAGATTCCAAGTTCCCAATTTTGTATCCCATTCAAATACCAACATCTAAAACTTTGCATCTAAAGTACATTCTTCACAGAGACACACACACATTCTCTCTCCATGTGGACCTCACTATTCTGAAACATACACATTTGAAAATAAATGAAAATATCTTTGGTTCTTTGAACTGCAGCAGCTAAATCCATTTTTTTCATGTCCTATAAATGAATCCTATTAAATTGCTGAAATAGTATACAGTATTTACATGCATTTAAATTCACTATAAATATTTACAGAACTTCAAGATGAATGCCAGTAATATAAGCAAAATATGTCTGACCACAATTACTTTTCATGAGTAAATGGGTTCTGCCAAATGGCTTTTTTCCCTAAAAACTAAGTTTTTTGAATTGTGTTCAGATAATAGCAATAAAGAGACAATCACTCTCTACAACAGTTCTCAGGAAGTTGAAGAAAACTACAGATTTTAAAGGAGATTCACTCTTAGGTGTGCTGACTTCGTGCCTCTTGATGGCATTCTTTAGTGTGTATGAATTTTTGTTTAATGGGCAGAGAAATTGACCATAGGAAGTAATAAGAGGGTGCCAACAGAGTTAGAAAGTGGAAGATTCTATAAGTAGAATTGGTAGACTGGTGATTCAAATGACATCTTTAGAAAAAATCCCTGGGGAATAAACCATTTTCAATAGTTTGCTAGAAATTATTTTGATCGTAATACGTTTCTAGCAGTGACACAGGAGAACTTTTAGAGCTTGCAATGTGATATGAACAGCAATAAATCACCAATACAGGGCTGATGACCTCTTCTAGGCACATCAGTCTACACTAGTAACAGCAACCATATCAAGTTTATCTTTATCACAATAGCAACGAGGCTTATCATCATTGTCATGCCTTTAGTAACATCACTTTTTTAAATGGGCATTTTCACAAGGTACTCTGCAACCTACTTATTACATGTACTCTTTATTGAAGCCTGTATTTACAGTTTGATTTTGAGTCAGGTCAGCATGCTAAATCAGAAGCAAACAGCAGAATCACAGGCATAGACACTTAGCAAATCTGCAAGGAAGAATAAAGACAAAGTTGTAAAAAAAAAAATTTTAAAAAAGCTTATTGTATGTATAATTAACAATTCATGGCACTTAGTCTTTGGGAGAGAATGCATATGCAGATTTATGTAGCTACAGATTAAATGTAAATTCAATATCCAGTCCCTTAAGAAGCTGAGATTGCTTTTCTCCTAACCACAGGAGTTTTGTCTTCTAGTTATTTTCCAGCACTAACTAAATATGTGAACTTGGAAAAGTCACACTGAATATCTGGGCCAGAATTTCCTGATCTGAATAGTCAGAAATACACCTAAACTATTCCTAGGGTCCCTTCCAGTTTAATGGTGGATGTGAATTACTTGAAAACATTTTAGAGAATCTTAACTGAGGAAAGAACTAAGGGCATCTTCTGATTGGTAGACTCTCCTGTTACAAGAGATGTTCAATGTATTTTGGAAGACAAGAAAGTTTACCATTTTGTTTCCAAGACAAAACCGTGTGCTTTGCACTGTACTGAGCACTTAGTCAATATTTACCAAATTTAAATCAATGAAAAAAATGTATATTATAACTGACATGAGGAATCTTCATATCATACACGTTGCTAATTTGACAAATGAGACATTGGTTTAGAGCAAATCAAACAGCTTATATATAAATTAAAGTTCTAAAATCAGCTTGTGGTTTTAATATATTATCTATAAATGTTTAACTTTGTACAGAAAAACTGTATTTTCTGAAGAATTTTTAAAACCTAATTAAAAAAAAATATGATCAACCTACCAGCGACAAACTAAGAGTAAATGAAACAAGTGGCAAGTAGCCTATAGAAATATTTGAAGAAATACATATTTGGCCATCCTTCTGTCTACCAGATAAACATTTGCTTTTCCTCATCAATAGAAATGATCAGTTTCTAAGCAAACACATGCAACTGAAACAAACATGTGGGTTGTTTTGCACATCCAGAAATAGTATCGTATACTCATTAGAACAATCAGGGTTTTTTGGGGGGATTTTAATCTCATCATCATAGTTATATCCTCTGTAAAACAGATCCAGAAGTTTAGAAACACACCTTGATTTATATGTTTGATAGTTGACCAATGAACAGAAACTCAAAGAATTTACGGACTGAAAAGACACCAAATCTTCCCGTTGTACTTCATCGATAAGGAAACCAGAGCATTGCAGTGTTTGTTTTCCCAAGAGAGCGGAATTAGTTAATGGCAGAGTTGTTACCAGAAAAGAGTTCCGATTGGATCCTGTGTGTGCAAATGCTTATTTATTCACCGTGTTTGTGAATAAACCGTGCAAACCGTGGCAGAAGTGAGGATGTTAGCATTTATAAATCTACAAGAGGAGTATCCACTTAGAAGAAATAGCTAGGAGAAAGTCCCTACAGTGGGAGCTTGCTTGACATGGTCAAGAAAATCTTCATAGTTGGAATGGAGTGAAGGAGGAAGAGCAACCTGAAGATGGGCTTAGAGATACAAGGCAGGACAGCTCCCGCAGGGCCTGATGATACGCCACTGCAAGGACTCTGGCTTTTACTCCAAGACGCATGGCAGGGTTTTGAGCAGAAGAGGTACTTGATCATGACTGAAGGTTTTAGGCAGGAATTTAAAACTATTTTCTACAAAGGGCCAGATATTGAGAGTTAGGCTTTGTGGTCCACGTGTTCTCTGTTGAAACTCCTCCGGTCTGCCACAGTTACATCAAAACAACTATAGATGATGCATAAATGAATGAGTGTGGCTGTGTTCTAATAAAACTTTATTTACAAAAACAGCCACGGGCCAGATTTGCCCCATGGAGGCAAGCCCTTGTTGAAGGATTCACGCTGGTTGCTGTGTTGAGAACGGACTCTGGGTAAGCGGCAGTGGAAGCAAGTAGGCCAGTCAGGATAAGAGATGATGCTGTGTGCACATTTCCCTACCTAGTGCGTTTCTGAGGGAGTCTCCTCAATTACAGAGAGATTTTAATGTCAGGGGTAAAAGAGAGGAGAGGAGGAGAGGGAAGGGAATAAGAGAAGGCACTGCTTAAGGAAAAGGAAGGAACAAGAATGTGATGAGGATGCTTTTTTCCCTCCCTCCCTCCCTTCCTTCCTTCCTTCCTTCCCTCCTTCCTTCCTCTTCCCTTTCTTTCTCTTTCTTTCTCTCTTCCCTCCCTTTTTCCTTTCTCTCTCTCTCTCTCTCTCTCTCTCTCTCTCTCTCTCTCTCTCTCTCTCTCTTCTCTCTCTCTTTCTCTCTTTCTCTCTTTTGAGTATCACTCTTTCACCCAGGCTGGAGTGCCCTGGCGCGATCTCAGCTTACTGCAACCTCTGCCTTCCGCTTTCAAGCCATTATCCTGTCTCAGCCTCTTGAGTAACTGGGATGACAGGCACCTGCCACCACGCCCAGCTGATTTCGTATTTTTGCTAGAGACGTGGTTTCTCCATGTTGCTTAGGCTGGTCTCAAACTCCCGACCTTAGGTGATCCACCCACCTCGGACTCCCAAAGTGCTGGGATTACAGGTGTAAGCCACTGTGCCCCGGCCCATCATTTCTTTTTATATGGCAAATAAATGAAAATAAAATACTGAAACTCCTCCCTCCTTGAAATATTATAATAGTAATTTGATTAAATTGAAAGTTGTTCACATCGTGGTAGGTAGGGGATTTGGATATATAACTTTTAAAAGTACATTTTTTGTTTGTTTGTTTTTGAGATGGAGTCTCGCTTGCCCAGGCTGGAGGGCAGTGGCCAGATCTCGGCTCACTGCAAGCTCCGCCTCCCGGGTTCAGGCCATTCTCCTGCCTCAGCCTCCCGAGTAGCTGGGACTACAGGCGCTGCCACCAAGCCCGGCTAATTTTTTGTATTTTTAGTAGAGACGGGGTTTTACCGTGTTAGCCAGGATGGTCTCGATCTCCTGACCTTGTGATCCGCCCGCCTCGGCCTCCCAAAGTGCTGGGATTACAGGCGTGAGCCACGGCGCCCGGCCTAAAAGTACATTTTATATGAGGAGAAAAGAGAAATCCATACGAAAAAGAGATTGCTTCCAGAGCATAAACAGCTCCATACTCAAGTATCTGGAATTGATTCCAAGCTGGTGCAGAAGTCTGCAAAGTGGTCAGCTGTGAGGCGTAACACTCTTGCTTCCCTTTTCTTTCCAAGAAAGGAAGTTTTTAGAGAACAAAAACTTTTCTCTGACACAAAATAAATTATCTGCTTGTCAAATGACACTTGCAATGTACCACAGCAATCAGCAGCATTTTTCATTTAGTGATGTTTCAGTGTAAATCCACAGTAGCAAATATACAATATTTTGAAGTATGCTACTATAATGATAAAATAATTACAACATGGGACAACGATTATTTAAGATAGTTTAAAATTAAGATAATGAAAATACTAAATCCTACAAACAACATTAATTGAAACTTTATTCTCAATTAAAATAATGATTGATTTTCTTCTGATTACGAAAACGATATATGCTCACTGTTAAAAAAAAAAAAAAAAAAAACTGTGAAAATAAATATAAGCGTAAAAGGAAATACATTCCCCTGAGTCTGTATCATGGGATGTTAATCAATTTTAACATTGGCCACTTTTACGCATATTATGTGTACACATAGATTTATTGTCCTACATTGGATTATATCACATACAGGGTGTTTATATGTGTTTTCTTCTTACTGTTACATTTTTGCAATCATTTTTCTTATACTTCAATATTGTATCTCATCCTGATGAATTGTATTTGGCAATGATAGCTGAAGTCCAAATTTAGCACATATAAAACAACTGCACAAGTTGCGTTACTATGTTTTCTCACAATTAAAAAAGGAATGAGGTCTAGCACAGTGGCTCATGCCTGTAATCCCAGTGCTTTGGGAGGCCGAGGTGGGCGAATCACCTGAGCTCAGGAGTTTGAGACCACCCTGGGCAACATGGTGAAACCCCATCTCTACTAAAATACAAAACATTAGCTGGGCATGGTGGTGCATACCTGTAATCCCAGCTACTTGGGAGGCTGAGACAGGAGAATCGCTTGAGCCCTGGAGGTGAAAGTTGCAGTGAGCCAAGATCGTGCCACTGCCCTCCAGCTTGGGCTACATAGTGAGACTCCATCTCAAAAAAAAAAAAAAAAAAGAGTTCAAAAGGATCAGAGGAAAAGAAATCTTAATCGGATGAGTAATGAAATAGCAAGCTTGCTGTTCATTGACAATCTCCCAGGCAGGTCCACTTACCCTGTGAAGACCAGGAGTTCTCTCTACCTTTGAATTTGCTCTGCTGAGCATCCACTTCTATAGTAGTCGGCTTCTTATTAATCCTGACTCATTCCTCCTATTCATACTGCAAACACCTGAGTTCCTGGTAATTTTACTGTACTAATTTGAAATGTGTGCTCAACTGGATGTGACTAGCTTAAAAGTTATCTTTGGAGAATCTATTTGGAGAGCTGGTTAATCACGTCAACAGTAAAAGTTCAAATTTGAAGGCAAAGATTTAGGCGCTTCAAAAAAAAACAATAAGCTTTCAACAATTAAAAAATACTTAAGCAACAATAGCTATATGACAAAGCTGCTAATTAAACACTATCCTTATTTACAGATGTAATCAGGTGTAGTGGACCATGTAGCAGTGCTTCACTCTTCGTTTTGTGCTACTTTGTGCATTAAGAGGTAACTTTTTATTTTGGGTAATTTTCTAGTTTTTAAATGTATTATTATTAAATATTTTTTAAGAGCTTGGACGTAACCTACTATTTCTCAATGGTGGGAAACAAAGATTATAAAAGTGACTATAGGGTTTTTCAGTTTCAAACAATTTATTATTTATCAATGATAATACTTTAATTACTACCAAGAATAATTTAAGTGACTAAATTTTCAGATGTGATTTTTTTTTTTTTTTGGTCAGTGTGACTTATTTGGGTAGAATTAAGGCAGTTCCAAGAAAATATTTTGAGAAACTAACGAGCAACTTGAATTTTACCCAATGTTTAACTTTTGCATGTGAGGTTTTTTGTTTGTTTGTTTGTTTTTAGTACTGGGATACACATGCAGGTTTGTTACATAAGTACACATGTGCCATGGTGGTTTGCTGCCCTTATCAACCCATCGTCTAGGTTTTGATTTGCATTAGATATTTGTCCTAATTCTCTCTCTCCCCTTCCCCCCACCCTCTGACAGGCCCCAGTGTGTGTTGTTCCCCTCCCTATGTCCATGCGTTCTCATTGTTCAACTCCCACTTATAAGTGAGAACATGGTGTTTGGTTTTCGGTTCCTGTGTTAGTTTGCTGAGGATGATGGCTTCCAGCTTAATCTATGTCTCTGCAAAGGACATAATCTCATTATTTTTTATGGCTGCATAGTATTCCTTGGTGCAGATGTGCCACATTTTCTGTTTCCAGTCTATCAGTGATGGGCATTTGGGTGGGTTCCATGTCTTTGCTATTGTAAATAGTTCTGCAATGAACATACGTGTGAATATTTGTGGCTTTATAGAATAATTTCTGTTCCTTTGGGTATATACCCATTAATGGGATTGCTGGGTCAAATGGTATTTCTGGTTCTAGATCCTTGAGGAATTGCCACACCGTCTTCCATAATAGCTGAACTAATTTACATTCTCCCCAACAGTGTGAAGCATTCCTATTTCTCCACAGCCTCGCCAGCATCTATTGTTTCTTTAGTTTTTAAAAATTGCCATTCTGACTAGCATGAGATGGTATCTCATTGTGGTTTTGATTTGCATTTCTCTAATGATCAGTGATATTGAACTTTTTTTCATATGTTTGTTAGCCACATAAATGTCTTCTTTTGAGAAGTGTCTGTTCATATCCTTTGCTCACTTTTTGATGGGGTTGTTTGTTTTTTTCTTGTAAATTTGTTTAAGTTTCTTGTAGATTCTGGATATTAGACCTTTGTCAGACGAGTAGATTGCAAAAATTTTATCCCATTCTGTAGGTTGCCTGTTCACTCTGATGATAGTTTTGGCTCTATTCCTGGGATGCAAGGCTGGTTCAATATACACAAATCAATAAACATAAATCCATCACATAAACAGAACCAATGACAAAAACCATATGATTATCTCAATAGGCGCAGAAAAGGTCTTTGATAAAATTCAACATCACTTCATGTTAAAAACTTTCAATAAACTAGGTATTGATGGAACATATCTCAAAATAATAAGAACTATTTATGACAAACCCATAGCCAGTATCATAGTGAATGGGTAAAAGTTGGAAGCATTCCCTTTGAAAACCAGCATAAGACATATATGCCCTCTCTCACCACTCCTGTTCAACATAGGGAAATCAGGCAAGAGAAAGAAACAAAGGTATTCAAATAGGAAGAGAGGAAGTCAAATTGTCTCTGCAGATGACATGATTCTATATTTAGAAAATCCCATCGTCTCAACCCACAAACTCCTCAAGCTGATAAGCATCTTTGCAAAGTTTCAGGATACAAAATCAATGTGCCAAAAGCACATGAGCTTTTCTACAACATAAAAAATCAGGTTGAATTATAGTTTTGGAGGATTTCTAAAACTTTGTTTAACTTTTATTTTAAGTTCAGGAGTACATGTGCAGGGTAGTTGCTTAGGTAAACTTGTGTCATCGGGGTTGCTGTACAGATTATTTCTATATTATGTTTTATATCTCCAGACTGCATTGCCCCCACTTCCATCTTGTGAGGTCGATAAACTAAATGAAAGCATCATGAATTTTTTTTTTTTCTTTTTTGAGACGGAGTCTTGCTCTGTGGCCCAGGCTGGAGCGCAGTGGCCGGATCTCAGCTCACTGCAAGCTCTGCCTCCCGGGTTTACGCCATTCTCCTGCCTCAGCCTCCCAAGTAGCTGGGACCACAGGCGCCCGCCACCTCGCCCAGTTAGTTTTTTGTATTTTTTAGTAGAGACGGGGTTTCACTGTGTTAGCCAGGATGGTCTCGATCTCCTGACCTCGTGATCCGCCCGTCTCGGCCTCCCAAAGTGCTGGGATTACAGGCTTGAGCCACCGCGCCCGGCCAAGCATCATGATTTTTAACTGAGCTATAGATTTCCATTGAGGAAAGAGCTCAACATTTAGAAATCTGAATTTATTTACAGTAAATAATGCAATCTTATACGTAATCCATGGCACTTCATCACTACCTGGGACATTTTCCTGTTCTAGCTCTCATTTATACCTTCTTTTTTGTTTTTTCTTTTAGGGCATTTTGTGTGTGTGTGTGTGTGTGTGTGTGTGTGTGTATGTGTTGCTACTAAAAAAAAAAAAAGTAGAACCCTCAGGGAATATGTCACCCTTGTATTCATGCCCAACCCCACTGAATGCTGTTATAATCCCAGCTTTACATTCAGCATCCTGAGCCCCAACTTAACCTCATCCCACTCTGGAAGCTTCTCCCTGAGCCACAGCTCCTATACATTTAAATGCATAAATACTGGCTCTAGGAGTTTTTCTGCATGTTAAATTAATCTTACATTAGACATTTTGTTAGGTAAAGATCCATTTCTGTCATTTAATTCCTTAGGGTTTTAGCTCTCTCATCCTTAAACTACAAGTAATTTCTAACTTATATGGATACTCTAAAAAGATGACGACAAAGGATTTGAGGAGCAAAGCAAGTGCCTCTCACTAGGTAACGCATAAAGAGTGCGTGTTTCATGCCACAAGGGATTTTTGTAACAAATGATTTTTGTAACAAATGATTGCAGGTCTTTTCTTATTTATGTATCTGTCTATTTTTCTATCATCTGTCTGTCTGTCTATCTATCTATCTATCTATCTATCTATCTATCTATCTATCTATTTTTGTTATCCTTAAGGTGGACAAGTGAAAATCAGCCTGAGATGTAAGTGCCCTGAATGTAGGATGGGTTCTTCCCTACATGCCCCATCCACTCCCTGATCGCCACCTTAAAGACTTGTCCTTATCTTGATCACATTTTCCCACCTCCTTATTCAGCTGCTGATGACCCACCCAGAGACCTACTCAGTATCAGTTAGGAACCAAATGTTTTCCACTGATACAGTCCACAATCTTAGGTAGAGACCACAGCATAGTGAGGTGACCATAATGCCCACTCTTGCTGCCAAATCTGGCCAACAGGGAGATTTGTCTCTTCTATCTTGATTCAGAAAAATGTCCTTCTCATACAAATATGGTTCTGCAAAAAGACCCACGTTGCTTAGTCCGTGACCTTCATCCTAAACCACAGTATGTGTTTATTCATGTCCATTGGTTCTTCCTAATGATAAATGAAACCTAAAATTAAATTAACCTAACATACAAAAGTTTTGAAAACTAAAATTATGTGGGTATCCCACCCTTTAATTAATAATGCTGTGTGGGGAAAAGTATGTAAATCATCAAAATTAAAGGCCTTTATTACATAATAAATAATCTTCTAGGAATGTGAGTGACTGACCTATTTACTTACCTTGCAAATTTTAATTTTGTGAACTACCTTGAATGATGTAACTGTACATGTTTCAAAATGCAAACAAAATGATTAACCAAAGCAATCTCTAAGATAAAGTTAGTACATTCTTT
Organism: Macaca thibetana thibetana; assembly: GCF_024542745.1. NCBI lineage: Eukaryota > Metazoa > Chordata > Mammalia > Primates > Cercopithecidae > Macaca > Macaca thibetana. The sequence continues at coordinate 8,992,944 of NC_065586.1, forward strand.
CAATTTCTTATACTTAAATACTTTCAAATTTGCAGAAAGGAACTTATGGTCCTTATATCTTAAATATTTTTTTATTTTCAAAAGATAATATACACAAAATGAACACTCTTTAAAATGATAGAAAAGTTGATACACTATAGGTCTCCGCTGTGCCCTATAGTGTGCCTACACATGACAGATACATTATTTTGGGAAGTTAACCTCAACTTAATGTAGCACTGTGGAAAGTGGGAGAACCCTATGCAGTGTAATGTGAGAAAGGAAATGGTTATAGAATTTGCTTTCTGAGTATTGGAGGAATTCTTTAGGTAGCATTCAAACCTAGAGTATCTTTTAGAACTTCTTCCCTCATTTCTGTAACTCATGAAAGAGTGAATTTTGTAGAGAACATTTTCAGTGGACATTGAAATGTTTGCCCAGATCCTTCAGTAGTCAAAATATAAACCATGAAAATAAAAATAAGTACTTTAAAGACTGAAAATTGAGCAATTCCAGAGAGAGAGACAGCAAGAAAGCAAGTGAGAAAGAGACAGAGGGGTGATCTAGTCTTTGCATTAAACTTGTTTATTTATTTATTATTTTTTCACTCATCCATCTAACATAAATGAGTGTGGATTCATTTAGAAGCAACACTGACCAGAGAAAGAGCAGCCTATCGGGGAGATCTCTGATCCAGAAAGACAAGGTCCAATGTTCCTGTGGATATGGCTGCCGATTTTACTCCTCTTCCTCCTTGCTTTCACTCCTCCTCTTCTAAAACCACTATCGCAGTATCTCCCCTTCTTTTCAACCACCACCATCACCCCTCCTGAAAGTACAACTTATTTTTTCATGGAGGAGTTTCGTACAGAAAAATTTTTTAATCTTTCCTACGAACCTATGGGTTTTATCTCACTCTTTATGAGAAAGAACATGGTGGTTAAATCCCACGCAGTGTTACCCGTGTGTGTGCGCACGCATGCCCACATTTAATTCACTGTTTGGAAGTTCATATATCCCAGCCCATTGTGTGTATTGAGTTTTTCTCAAGTAATTAATTATGGGCCTTTGGATGTCCTGAGTTTACGGACAAACCTTAACCACTCCTAAACTGAAATAATTGAAGCAGGCTCCCACTAATGTTTACTCACTATTACAATGTCTGATTTAGGTAAGAAAGACTGTACCCTGAACATTCTGTTTCTTTTTGAATGTAACAAAAAATTTATAATTATTTATATCAAAATTTGAAATTAAACCAACCAGTTGATAATTAACTGGAATGACCCCAACATCAATATTTTATTAATTTTAAAGTAGGTATATACTTTATAGATATACTGTATACCTAAAATGTATATATATTTTATATACACTTTATACCTAAAATTAATATATATCCTTACTTTAAAATTAATTAAACAGCAATACTATATATACACATATTATAAATATGTATACATATGTATACATAACACATATAGTATTGTTCTTACATAATATACATATAGTATTGCCATTATATATATTATTATATATAGGTTTTTAAAGCAATGCTATATATAGTGTGTGTGTATATATATAGTATTAATGATTTTGCATGCCTTATATTCAAATAAAACAGTAGTTACTGAAGCTTCCCTCTAAAGGTAATTTAAACAGAAACTGTTTATTTTGAAAATTGTCTTATTTATAGTCTTGCTTTGTTCCTTAAATAACAAGATTTTATTTCTCCTCCCACTTTCCCAATTTGTGTACTGAAAATCACAAGGAAAGAATTTTGCAAAGCAGAATATTTCTTTCATGCTTTAAGGTTTAGACTTTGTTTAAAAAAAATCTAAAAAAATTATTTATTTTCTGAGACTTTAATCTTTTTGATAAGTAAAGTTCATGGAAAACCATGTAATTGGTATAGAACTTTTCACTTGAATTGAATCACATAATCCTTCTGTAGTAGAATACTTTTGCATCTTGCCTGGAGTAAATTAGTTTCTTTAAGTTAAAAAAAAATCCTGGAATTATATTTTTCAATTTGAAATTCACTTAATATCAAAGTGACTATAATTAATTCTTTTTCTGATGATCTGAAAAACAGTAATAAGAAATTACAAATAACATATCAAAGAAATTTCATAAAGTATACCTGATAAAAAACATTTCAAGTGTGAGGTGCTTTATTTTTCCACACTAAATTTGATTTTATAATACATAAAAGGCATACAATGAGTGCCATCTAGTGCATTAACCCATCATGCTAGCAATCTTATCAATTCATCACATGCCTAGCTTTTCAGAAGGCATTCTGTAAAGTCATACAATTTCTCAAGATCATTTAATTCAAGTTAATATTAAACAGTTGATTTAATTTTAGTTAAAGACTAATCTATTTACATGTTACAGTTTTCAAAGAGACTTCAGAAATCAGATAGATTATTATTTTCTTAACATTATTTTAATTGACTAGAATTTTCATTGAACGTTATATGAGCATGACCTCCACATTTGTCCTGTGCATAAAACAGAAGAAATCACTGCTTTAAAAATATCATTTGCTAGAACTGGTAAGTTCAGCACTTGTCTGTGCTAAGTTGGCAATTACATCTGGATCAACAATTCTCTTATGCAGGTATTTTCCCTCATGTTTTAAAAAGTATGAATATTTCTGCAGTCAAGGTAGATTTCCCTCATCGTGCACTGGTGTTATTAGTTTGAGAAAAAAAAAAAACCAAGAATGATAAAGTTCCATATACTGTACTTAAATTAGCCATGGATACACCCACACATCTTGTCTATTTAGTTCATTAAGAAACTCTTTGGTAGGTTGAAAGCCTGAGAAAATTTGAGTCAGAAAATATGATGACTTGAAGAAAAGTCAAGTTGATTAATAATAGTAACTCAGCCCACAGAGATCTCTCCCCACAAAGGCTCTTCGCAGAGAAAAGTCAGCTTCAGCTGTTTTTCATCTGATAAGCAACCTAACCTCAAGGCAAATGGTATGACTGGTAACTGATGGGCTCTCTCCATCTTCCATGTTCCCTTTCTCATGCTTTTCTTTGCTCTTAGCTTTTCCATGTTCTCTTTCACCTCCTTTCAATTACTGCTTCCTCCTCTTTTATTTCCTTTCTTTCTGCTTGTAGTAATGTAAAACGAGCAAAGGTGAGGAACGTTGGAAGTAACACATTCACTGACAGAGTAGCTTGCTACCACACACATGCAGTGACAGATAAATTCACAAAGCAGATCACTGGAAGCACCTAGAATGCCCTCGTTGGTCAAGTATATCCTGATCCAGACAAAATTATTCCTCCTAATTCATTTTGGTTTTGATTTCTAGTATTAATTTAAATTATCCTGCCAACTAACCTATAGTGAAATTATTCAACTGATAGCCTGTTAGCCTTAGTGCAAACCCAGATTTATTCATCTGTTGAGTAAGTATTTATGTTATATGATGGGAATTCCATCAACCCTAGGACACAGGGAACAACAGAGAGTAAAATGTCCCCGCTCTCATGAAGCTTATAAGAAACAAATAATACTGATAATAATAATAATAATGATAAACAAGTAGACAATTTATTATAGTGCCAAGCACTATGAAGAACAATGTAACAGAGTGATTGGAATGAGAAAATTCTCAAAGGGTGTGGTATGCTTAAGAATATTCTTGATGGGCAGGAGAATATTAAAAGGCATTTATATGTGGAAGTGTAAGAGTCCACAGAAGTTCAGGTGATGTGTAGCCTTCTAGATCATGCAGAAAATTTTTCCATAATTCTACAAGCAATGCAATATCATTGGAGGCTTTTAAATAATAAAATTATAAGTTCTAATTAATCTTTGCAATCTATCCATCTGACAAAGGGCCAATAACCATAATCTACAAGGAACTTAAACAAATTTACAAGAAAAAAAACGACCCCATCAAAAAGTGGGCAAAGGATATGAACAGACACTTCTTAACAGAAGACATTTATACGGCCAACAAACATGAAAAAATGCTCATCATCACTGGCCATTAGAGAAATGCAAATCAAAACCACAATGAGATACCATCTCACACCCGTTAGAATGGTGATCATTAAAAAGTCAGGAAACAACAGATGATGGAAAGGATGTGGAGAAATAGAAACACTTTTACACTGTTGATGGGAGTGTAAATTAGTTTCACCATTGTGGAAGACAGTGTGGCTATTACAAGGATCTAGAACTAGAAATACCATTTGACCCGGCAATCCCATTACTGAATATATACCCAAAGATTATAAATCATGCTACTATAAAGACCCATGCACACATATGTTTATTGAGGCACCATTCATAACAGCAAAGTCTTGGAACCAACCCAAATGTTCATCAATGATAGACTGGATAAAGAAAATGTGACACATGCACACCATGCAATACTATGCAGCCATAAAAAAGGATGGGTTCATGTCCTTTGCAGGGACATGGATGAAGCTGGAAACCACCATGCTCAGCAAACTGACACAGGAACAGAAAAGCAAACACCGCATGTTCTCACTCATAAGTGGAAGTTGAACAATGAGAACACATGGACACAGGGTGGGGACCATAAAGTACTGGGGCCTGTTTGGGGGTGGGGACCTAGGGGAGGGGTAGTAGGTGGTGGGTTGATGGGTGCTACAAATCACTATGGCACATGTATAACTATGGAACAAAACTGAACATTCTGCACATGTACCCCAGAACTTAAGGAATAATAATAATAATAATAATAATAAAAGCAAATGGCCTATAGGGCAAAGAAAAATAGACAAACATCAGACAGTTTGGCAGCAAAAATTTATATCAAAAAGGATGAAGAATATACTTAAGAACACAAGAGAAGAAAATGTGAACCAAGGATTTTATATCTTAAGAAAGTTTACACTCCTAGATAAAGGGCATAAACATAATTTTATCAATCCATAAGAACTCAGGGGATACTGGAGATGAATTTCAGACAGTCAAAATAATTGAAGAGATATAGATATAAGATGTAAGGTCAGGTGTATTTAGCACAACTTGCTGCTAAAATCACAAAGAGACACACAGATATTTCACGTCTCCACATGAAAGAAAGAAAAGTAGAAAACACCTAGAGTCTTTGCAAAAGACAGAATTTGAAAATGGTCAGGCCTCAGGAGGCAGCCACCTATTTGGAGGAGATACACAGGGCAAATGGACATAGTCAACTGTACCCACAGTGTTTCTTACAATCTGGGTCATTCTCACTGCAATCCGTACTACCAAACTTCTCTCATGTGCCCTTCTCAGAGTTGGAGGGAAATTTGCAGATTAAATGGCCTATAGCTAGTGAATTTATGAGGAAAAGAAAGGGATGGAGGAGAAACCTGAAGATTAAAAGAGAACTCTAAAAATACAACCGACAAGAAAATAAAAAGTTGAAGTATTGAATCTAGGGATAAATACTTGGGTGATAAATCTATTAAAATGCAGGGAGTTGTTTTCCATAAAAGTTGAGAGGTAATCAGGGGGAGGCATGGTGATAAGGATGGGATCATCAGTGGGTATCTGGGGCGGCTGGCAAAGGTCTCTTTACCCACCTGGCTTATGGTTACAAGGGTATTCGCCATATCATTATACAATAAACTATATAGATGCTTTGGGAAGTTTTCTGTCTGTGCGTTGTATAGTAAAAATACAAAAACAAATATTATTTGATTTTTGTTTTTCAGAACATACAAGCAGAGTTTGAAATATTGAAAAACATTACCCAAGCATTAGTCATAAATAATATCACCAACATTGAAGACAAACAACTACGGATGGTGATACTGTCAGAAGAAATTCAGAAATCATGTCAGTAGCATAAACAGCTGCACAAACCTGTCAAAGAATGCTGGGTGATAGGTGTCATTTCAGTCTAAATCCAAACATACAACAGAACTGCTAACATAATAACATATATACTAGCATAGTATATCTCTTCATTTCAGGAGTTCTCCCGTCGGTTAGTCTAAACCAAATTCAGTGGACTAAATTCAATCAGACAATACATACTGTCACTGTTTACCTTAAGTTTCCTAATAATTTAACTTGCATCAGTTGTTAGTTTTTATCCTGTGTCCTCATTTGTGGCTTTGGTTTTCCTCTATGCTTTTTAAATAATGATATTTTGCTCTACTAAAAAAGTAACAGCAAAGAGATGAGAATTGCTTCTTAAGTGGTTCTGTGATTAACAGAGATCATTTGGGTATTAAAAATCAAGAAAAGAATTGATGCCAAGAATATTAATAGTTTGTAACCAAGTGTACCTTTAAAAATATGAGTTACTCATTTGTGTTTAAGCATTGTAGAGAGGAAAAATCCTGAGCGTAAAGTCGTTCAATTTTTGGTTGGTTCTACCTCTTCTCCTAACTACCTGTATGATCTTCTAATCTCATTCCCAATTTTGGCTCAAATTTTCTTATTCTTTAAAATGGACTTAATAATAATCTCATCAAGTTCTTACAAAATAAAATGAGATGTCATCCATATAGTCACCTGTAAGAGTCACCTATAAGTAACAAAATAGTCCATAAATTTCTTTCTTTAGTCACTTGAATGATTACATTAACCAGATTAAATATCACTTTCAAAACAGACAAAACAAATATCATACTACTCTTTACATTCAAAGATCAATGTGATTTTTGAATAATTTTCCACGATTTCAAAGATGTACTCAAAACATGTATACATCTTCAGTTGTCCGATTTCACTTACCATTACATCTTAAGTATTTTTTCATACCTGTGCACCATATTCACCAAATGTACTCAAATATTGTACATTTATCCACGGATAAGCTTGGTCACATGTTTTTGTTTTTGTTTTTTCTATTATGACTATCAAATATATCTATTTATCTAACATTCTACATATCTTGTATTGAATACATTTAAGTATATAGTTTTTAAATACAATTTGAATTTTTCCTACATTTCTGTAAGTAGAATTGCTTCCCAAAATGATTGTTTCAATTTATAAAATGAGAGCATACAAGTATCATTTTAAGAATTTTTACTTTCTCTCCCTAACTTTGTTTAAAATTGTTTATTGTCTTGCTAATAAAATATTTCTTCAAAATTAGTACAGAGATTAATCCCTACTGAATTTGACTGTGTCGTCCAGACTCTGTGAGGTAGAACTTGTTGCTAATCAAATGAACATGGTTGTGTGATTGTACTAACAGATATAGTCTCATTATTAAAGAAGATGCTATTAAGCATCAAACAGAAGTTTTCATCAACTTCCTAAATGGTACTAAAAAAGTATTACTTTGAAATATGTGAAAGAGCTACCGTTCACTAAAAACAAATATGATTTATGTATTTAAATACACATATAATTATCATCTCAATCCAGATAGTCACAACTCTGATATAAGTGGTTTTTCAAATTGATATTATGTGGATTATTGATAGCCATTTGCAAGTGATGTCAATTCATCAGTGAAAAGTACTTAGAATTTATGTCTGGTGGAACACAGAGAAGCTTCAATAGCATAAGTCACCGTCCTCCAAACTTAATGTTAAGATCAGGTTAAGCAGCATCAGGTTATTCCTGCTTTAAAGCTGTGGAAATAAGTATAATTCTCTATATTCTATTCACTGTATCATTTTTTAAATGTTATCATTGCGCATACAAAATAGAACTTCATCAGTTTAAAGAAACAAAACAATTTATCACATTGATCAGAAATAAGTAAAATAAAAAACAAAACGGGTATTTCTATTGACAGTTTCTATTTTCTCTATCAGCTTGAGCCTTAGTCCAACTCAAAAGCAAGTAATTTTTCACAGTCATGAGCGGAAATTTCTCACTCACTTTACAAATATTTTAAAGAGTATATCTGGGAAATAAGGATATGGACAAATATATTTTTATTATATAAAATGGAGAATATTTTAAAAATAGAAATGATACCCTTAGATTTTTCTTTTTCCCCATCTCCCCTCTTTCCACATTCTTGCTGATATTGTTCTTCAACATATACTTTCCCTTCCATGCTTTTTCTACATTTTTTCCTTATATCCCCAAATATTTGTTTGAAATGACTCATTAACAACATTAATATTAAATAGGGCAGGCACCATGACTCACGCTTGTAATCTCAGCACTTTGGGAAGCTGAGATGGAAAGATCACTTGAGCCCAGGAGCTCCACACCAGCCTGGGTAACATAACAAGACCCCGTCTCTATAAAAAATACAAAAATTAGCCAGGCATGCTAGCACATGCCTGTAATCTCAGTTTCTTAGGAGGCTGAGGTGGGAGGATCACTTGAACATGAAAGGTGGAGGTTATAGTGAGCAGTGATCGTGTCACTGCTCCCCAGCCTAACTGACAGAGCAAAACTCTCTCAAAAAACAAAATAAAAGAAAACAAAACATTAAACAAACTAACTAACTGAATTGGAGTCAGTGATTACTGTTCTTTGAAAGAAGGCAGTGTCTTGAAATAAACACCTATGAGACCTGGAAAAAAATGGATTATCTTCTACATTAAAAATATTTAAAAGCAAACAGCAAATAAGGTAATACAATTTAGTTAATCCCTTCTACAATGCAGCTCTCTCCTAAAGACACCAAGAGAACTTCTATTGCAGAAGATGAAGTACATACTTTCACACGCTTTACATAACACTTCACACCCCATCTCCCCACCCACACACACTCCATATTTACCAAAGATTTCCTGGGTAGCAAAGGGTTAATGTTTCTCATGTCTGTTTGTGTGCATTTTGTGGTTTCATTATTTGTTAAATGGAGTTCAGGCCCCAAAAGAGAACATTTTGTTAGCCCCATTCAACTTGAACTAGAATGTCACTAGCATGGTGATTCATTTCAGGGTTATCACTTCTTTTCTCAAGTTTATAAAAACTGTGAACAGAAACATCAGCTGGAAGATTGCAATCTCAATGTGAGTGTCAGATATGTCTTTTCACAGCTTTCTTTCGTGGCATATGCACAACCAGGCTATTATTAACGAGAATAGCTGAAGGTACATCATCTCTCCATCACAAAACACATTCGTTGCCCAGTTCTCTCTTTCCTAATCTCAAAAAAGACCCTCAAATGAGACTCTAAAATAATCCAACCTGAATAAATACTCAATCTTACAGTCTCCAGATACAACCAATCTAGATGTTGTTGTTACAAGGTAAATCTTCTCAACTTCACTAAAGATTAATTAAGTGTAATCTTTCTGTAGAAAGTTTTCTCAACACTCTAAAAAAAAAAAAAAAAAAAAAAAAACATGACTAACTAGAAGGAACAGAAGAACAACATACACAGGTAAAATCCATATTGATGGACCAAATTAAAGAAAATTATGATTGGAGTTGATGAATTTATTAAAAGTACCAGAGAAAATTGTATCAAGATTTTTGAATATCCTCTTTGAATGACAATTCTACTATTTGCCAAAGTTATTGACAGAGTATTTTGTGTTGGGCATGGTGCCAGCTAGGCATTAGTAGGTGGAGAACAAAATAGATTTAGTTCTTATCACCTGGAGTTTACAAATTATAAGTGCTAGGAATCAAAAAAAAAAAAAAAAAAAGGCTGAGCACTCAGAAAATGTATAAGATTGAGTGGTCCTGGAAGATGCCCCTGAAGGTTGACCAGGAACTAAGTCAAGCAAAGAGCTGTGGGAAAAGTCTTCTGAGCGAGAGAATTCCAGGAACTAAAGGAAGTCCAGGTGTGGTTGAAACTAAACTCAGAAATAAAGAAAGCTGCTTGAGATCAGATTAGTGAAGGAGGGAGCTACCAGATCGAAAGAAGAACTTGCAGAGAAGTGAGGAGACTTTGAAAGGTTTAGAAAGGGATAGGACAAGCGCTTACTTCCAGTGTTGAAGGATTAGTCTGTTTGCTGGTGAGAAGGGATTTCAACAGAACAAGAATGGAAGCAGAGAAATGTATTGAGAGACTCTTTTAGTCATCCAGGAAACATTAATTTTGAAGTTAGTTGGTAAATTTAAGTGATAGAACGATGTCGTAGGTGAGGGAGAGAGAGATGTCAGGTACAATGTTCTATTGCCTGGCCTGAGAGGGTGGAGATGCCATATACATTTCCCCCGAACCTATTTCTCATTCTTCTTTCTTAAACCTGTTTCATCCACAGTCTTAAACCTGTTTCATCCACAGCCCCCGCTATATCCACTGATGAAAACTCCATCTTTCTACTTTGGGCAGAGCAAAAGCCTTGGAAACCTCGTTGAGCCCTGTCTTTCTCTCATCTTCCTGTCCAAAACACCAGACCATCATATTGCATTTATTTTCAGAGTATGTCTACCATTGAACCATTAATTACCATCTTCACTGCTACCATCCGGTCTTCTTGATTCTCCCTTCTTGCCTGAATCCTTGCTGTAGTCTGCTAATCTGTCTCCCTACTTTCATCTCCCCTACTATACTTTAATTCCAATAGGTATCCCAGAGTGAATCTTTTTAAATTATATAAAAGATCATATTGGCCAGGCACGGTGGCTCACACCTGTAATCCCAGCACTTTGGGAGGCCAAAGCTGGCAGATCACGAGGTCAGGAGTTTGAGACTAGTCTGGCCAATATGGTGAAACCCTTTCTCTACTAAAAATACAAAAATGAGTCTGGCGTGGTGGTGTGTGCCTGTAGTCCCAGCTACTTGGGAGGCTGAGGCAGGAGAATTGCTTGAATCTGGAAGACAGAGGTTGCAGTGAGCTGAGATCGTGCCAGTGCACTCCAGTCCGGGTGACAGAGTGAGGCTTCATCTCAAAAAAAAAAAAAAAAAAAAAAAAAAAAAAATCATATGACTTCTGTGCTCAAAATATTCCACAACTATACCATTTCACTCACCATAAAAATCAAAGGCTTTTCAATGACCAAAACACTCATATATATTTATATTTTACAAAACATTTTGCTTGGAATATGTTAATTTTGAGATCTTGTGAACACTAAACAGACATGGCAAGTAAAGTGAGAAGATAAAATTAGAAAAAGACAAAAGCCCAAGCTGTGGTGTGCCAGGCAACTTTTAAAATAGTTTCCAATGATCCCCTGACTCCTGACATTCATACTCATGTATAATTTCCTCCCCTCGAATATGGTCTGGATTTATTGGCTTGCTTCCAACAAATAGAGTACAGCAAAGTGTTGGGATGTCACTTCTGAGATTAAGCTATAAAAGGCCAACTTTCATCTTGCTTGTCCCTTCTTGCTGTCTGGTGTACTTCTCTTATTAGCTATCCCATGGAGGGAATCACATCACAAAGAACTGGAGCGAGGTCTCTAATCACCAACCTGTGAATATCTAATTTCTCAGCCATGAAGATAAGCTTGGAAGATGACTCTCTCCCTGTTGAACTTTCAGATGAGCCTTCAGCCCCAACCGACAGAGGTTCCCACTGAGCTCCACCTGGATTTCCAACTCAGAGAAACTGTGGTGTAATAAATGTTTGCTGCTTTATGCTTCTGTTTCAGGATAACTTGTGCAGAAATAGATATGAGTAGAAATAGATAACTAAGTCACCTGAGGAACTCAAGTACTTAGAACAGGAAAATATGGTGGAGACTGAGAAGAAATGGTCATATTGGTAACTGGGAAGTCAGGAGAAGGTGTAATATGGGAAATCAGAAAGAAAGAATGTTTGGGCAAGGGAGTGATAGGAGCCAATGTGGGTATTGATGTACATTTCGTAGTGGAAGGATAAGGAGGTCCTGTCTTCTGGCTTCTATCTTTCTTTCAATAAAATTTAAGCTAAAAGTTATCAGTATTTTGAAGTGGAATAGAAGAGGTGTTGGGAAAGAGGTGATTCAAATAATTTAACAACAGATGAAAAGTGATAAAATATCTTTTGAAAACAGTGGGTGATAAATTTTCCAGAAAAATGTGACAATAATTGAAAAATGACACATTTATTTAGTTCTGAGATCTCTGAAAAGAAAAGTATTGAGTTAAACACTTGTTACAACCTATAAACCTATAAATGGAAATGTACAAAGTCAATGGAAAAGACCAACTTTATATAAGAGAATTACATGGCAGAGTGGAAGTAGCTTTGACTGTATCTTCACAAAGTCATAGAAATATCGTTCATTTAAATGCTTCCATACATTTCCTTCTCATAAAGGTATAAATTGGGAAGTAATTCACAATGTTTTCTCCTATAAACACCAATTAATGGTAACCATTATAGTTGATTCACTCCATGTGATATTGTTTCCAAATTTTGAGGAATATGATTTGATTTGTAATTATTCAGAAATTATAAAATTTCCAACTTGCACTAGTACCCCCTTCCAAGGACTCTTACTTAATAAATATTTTTATCTCCTAAATTATTAACAATTCCCTTTCTAAGGGCTCCTTTTCTCCATCTTGCTATTAGCAATTCTTTCCAAAAACAAGAATTCCGATAGTAAGAATTTCCAAAAACAAGACAAAATAAAACAAAACCTTCGTCCATCCTTTCTACACTACTAAAAAATTTATTCAAAGAATTTACCACTCTTTCTGTCCGGGTACAGTGGCTCACACCTGTAATCCCAGCACTTTTTGAGGCTGAGGTGCGAGGATCACTTGAGGTCATGAGTTCGAGACCAGCCTGGCCAACATGATGAAACCTCATCTCTACTAAAAATACAAAAATTAGCCGAGTGTGGTAGTATGTGCCTGTAATCCCAGATACTTGGGAGGCTGAGGCAGTAGAATCATTTGAACCTAGGAGGAGGAGGTTGCAGTGAGCCGAGATGGTGCCACTGCACTCCAGCCTGGGTGACAGAGCGAGACTCCATCTCAAAACAAACAAACAAACAAACAGCAACAACGAAACCCACAAAGAATTGGCAACTCTTTCTAACTCTAATTCCCAACCTCTCCTTTGGGAATTGTTTCAGCACACTATAATCTGGATTCACATTAAACCAGTTATTTAAAAATGCACTTGCAAATATCACTCATTACCTACTGGTTACCAAATCTAATGATGACTTTTTGGCTTTTAGCTGATTTCACATTCCCTGACAACAATCCCATCTAAGCTGCAGTTCTGATAATGCTGATTGGTGGTTCTAGGGACTTCCGTGAAAGATTGAGATCATGGAGCTGAGTATGTTATGGGAAGTTGGGAAGTTTAGACTGGGCAATAAAGATAGTACAATTAAAAATTCAATTTTAAATGGCTTGTTAGAGAGATATATGTCAGATATTACTTGACAATCCAGAAACTAGAGACAGTAAGATAAAAACAAAATAAAACAAGAAATCGAGATTGAAGGATAGGAATAGTCTCAGAGATTTTTTTGAACTTAATCTAAATTTAAGGTGTCATATATCTTTACTGGTGAAAGAAAATTGAATTTCTGAGGACTGTAAGTGGTTTGAGAAATATCCTTCTTGAAAATCTTCTTCTTTACCTAAATGGACACTAGTGTCCTGGTTTTCTTCCTATCCACCTACTAATTCTTAGTTTCCTTTCATCCCTTAAATATTTGTGTACCGTAGGTGCTATTCTTGGATATTTCTCTTTGTACTCAGCATAGTGTCTTCCTACTTCAACTCTCATCTTTGGTTCTGACTTCCAATTCTTATCACTAATTCATGCTGTTGAGACCCAGTTTATATGAATTCACTTGTGTGTCTACCAGTTCCTCAAAACTGAGACCATCATTCCTGAATCATCTCTTCATTTCTCCCTTTTCACGTAGGTTTCTTCTCAATGTCAGGCATCACGTAGTTAAACAAATACAAAATGTGGGCTATATCCAGCACATGTACCCCACATGCAACGTTTTCTCAACCCTAACACCAAACAAATCAAAACTCCAATCTCTCTCTCATAGTAATCTTTAGTGTCATAATGCAGGCCTCCATCACTTGACTTTTTATCTCCAATCCTTCTTCTCCCATTCTCTTAAACCCAAATGAGTGCACTTTAGATGGAAACAGACGTTCACTGGGGCTGTTCCAGACAAACTGAGCTAGGCATGTGTTATCACCCTACCAATGATTTCTTTGCTAAAAACAAGGCTCAGTTCCCATCTTTACTCAACCTCATAGCACCATTTCAAAAAAGTATCTTTGACATACTTTCTTCATTGGCTTCCAAGACAACCGCTTCTTTCAGTTTTTCTCCAACCTTACTGATTATTGGTTCTCAAATTCCATGTCTGTTTCCATCCTATTTCTTAGATTCAATGCTCCAAGTTTGTTTTTTGGTTCTCTTCTCTTCCTAGTCTTCACTTACATTTGTGGCAATCTTGTCCAGTTCTGTGACTTCAAACAGCATCTCTATGCTTTCAAGTCTCAAATGTCTACTTTCATGTCAGAGCTCTCTTCCAAGCTGAAGACTCGATATTTTCATTCGGATATCTAATGGGCACATTAAGCCTTATTTTTTTTTTTTTTTTTTTTTTTGAGACGGAGTCTCGCTCTGTCGCCCAGGCTGGAGTGCAGTGGCGCGATCTCGGCTCACTGCAAGCTCCGCCTCCCGGGTTTACGCCATTCTCCTGCCTCAGCCTCCCGCGTAGCTGGGACTACAGGCGCCCGCCACCTCGCCCGGCTAGTTTTTTGTATTTTTTAGTAGAGGCGGGGTTTCACCGTGTTAGCCAGGATGGTCTCGATCTCCTGACCTCGTGATCCGCCCGTCTCGGCCTCCCAAAGTGCTGGGATTACAGGCTTGAGCCACCGCGCCCGGCCACATTAAGCCTTATATATCCAAAGCGGAACTTGCATTCTTCTTTCCCAAATCTGTTTCATCTACAGCCTCCCCTTATATCCACTGATGAAAACTCCATCTTTCTACTTTGTGCAGAGCAAAAGCCTTGGAAACGTTGTTGCCCCCTCTGTTTCTCTCACTTCTCATCCAAAACACCAGGCAATCATATTGCATTTATTTTCAGAATATGTCTACCATGGAATCACTAATTACCGTCTTCACTGCTACCATCTGCTCTTCTCCCTCGTCTCCTCTTGCCTGGATACCTGCTGTAGTCTGCTAATCTGCCTCCCTACTCTCAATCTCCCCCACTACACTAATTCCAACAGAGATCCTGAATGATTCTTTTTAAATCATAAGAAAGATCATACCACTTCTGTGCTCAAAATATTCCACAAGCATTCCATTTCACTCAGGGTGAAAATCAAGTCTTCCAGTGACCCAGACACTCTTACAAGATCAGGATTCCATTAACTTTCTGACCTCATTTCTTTTTCCTCTGTCCCTTTTTTAAAAGTTTCTCTTCAGCCACACAAGCCTACTTGCTGTTTCTCAAATGTGTCAAATGTGTGATAGCTTTAGGACCACTTACTGTATTCGCTATTTTCTCAGATATCTGACATGTAAACTCTCTTGTATCCTTCATGTGTTTGTGTGACTGTTCTTATTTTCCTAGTTTAATCATCTGATTTAATAGTACAACCTTCCGTCTAGTCCCAGAACTTGAACTCTCTTTATCCTGCACTGTATTTTGTCCATTGTACTTATTCTTTCTAACATATAATTTACTTATTTATTTTACTTATCTTTCTAGTTTGCCTTACCCTGCTTGAATGTAAGTTTCGCAAGTCAGAGATTTTTTGAAGTTTTATTTCCAGATTTCTTGCCTGGTAGAGCACGGTCCTTGCTTCCAATAAATTTCTGCCATTATCCAGTCAATTCTTTCCACCTCTACCAGAGTGGTTTTCCCAAAAGATAACACTAAAAGATTTACGGGACAGGGATATGACTATAGCTACCTCTTGGTTTCAGCATGAATTCTCAGATGGGCTTTGTTTTTTAAGCCAGGTATCTGACGCTGTTATGTTATGGTCCTAAAAATATCTATTTCTCTAGAATTTTAAACACAGTCACTCTTTAAACAAAGAAGTAAAGCTTTAGTAGATCACGAAGAATATTTTATGCTACAGAGTTGAGATTCTATCATTCCTCTTACGTCTTGGAAAGAAAGGGAAAGCTTCCTGCTTACATTCTGGAATCCTGCCTATCCTCTAAAACATGCTAACAAACTAGGGACAAAAATTTCAAAATATTTGAAATGTCAAGTAAGTGGTCATTTTCGGTGAATCTGAATAGTTTAGATTCCATTTTTATACCTAAAAAAACATGCTATACTTTTAGATGTCTAATATAAGCTTTCAGTTGACTTTAGAAGCAGTGGAAATAATACAGGCCCTGATGTAAGGTAGACTCCTTTTAGCTATGTGACAAATTCAAAATGCGACCGTGAGCATGTCGCATTACATCCTTAGGCTACATTTTTCTTGTTTGTAAAGTTAGACAATTACTAGAATCTCTTCCAGCTCTAAAATTCTGTGAAAATATTTAAAGGTATTGGGTGGCCTGTAAAATGTATCAGTTGCTCTTAAAACATATAAGCTGAGAGTATCTTATAAATATGAAGAAGTAAAGAGAAAACCTCAGCTACTTTTTGAAAATTCAGACAGAATGGATTTTTTTGTGCTATTTCAGTCTGAACTGGGGTTACTGGAGTTGCATTACAAGGGGTGTTTAGTACTCAGTAGAAACAGCAGCTCCTACTCTTCAGTTCAGCCTGAGTTTATGACTATGGACATTTCTAGCTTTTTTCTCCCTTCTCCCCAACAAGCCATTCAAAAGAGGTAGGATGAGACTACTTTGAATAACAACCTTTAGCACTCAGTGATTTTTGGTCATGTCAGACAGGCAAAGCCTGTGGCCTTTGGATGGACAGAAAACAGGTAGATGTTTGGTCTGACAACAAAATAGAGTCATATATGCCTTTGGCCACTATTAATTCTAAGCTTTAAAATTAGTGCTGGTGAGACATGTCTGTTCACATCCTTTACCCACTTTTTGATGGTGTTGTTTTGTTTTTTTCTTGTAAATTTGTTTAAGTTGCTTGCAAATTCTGGATATTAGACCTTCGTCAGACGGGTAGATTGCAAAATATTTTTCATAATCTGTAGATTACCTGCTCACTCTGATGATAGTTTCTTTTGCTGTGCAGAAGCTCTTTATTTTAATTAGATCCCATTTGTCAAGTTTGGCTTTTGTTGCAATTGCTTTTGGCATTTTTTGTCATGAAGTCTTTGCCCTTGTCTATGTCCTGAATGGTATTTCCTAGGTTTTCTCCTAGGGTTTGTATGGTTTGGGGTTTTACATTTAAGTCTTAAAAAAAATAAAACATAAATAAATTACTTGCCCAAAGTCATAAGCCTAGTTGCACAGAGATATTCCCTGAACCTCATTTACCAGATCTCCCAAGAAATTTTTTTGACTGTATCATTATCAACACATAAATCAATTGATAACCTGAATAAGTAACAAAGCAAGCAGAACAACAACAACAACAACAACAAAAACCCAGTGCTAGTGAACATATTGTGAAGGCAGCAGAAACAATCCCATCATAAAGTATTAATGCAAGTGTATTGGGAGAATGGTGAATTCATTCAGAACTTAGAAGACTTTGGATTTAGTCCTAAGTCTGACACTGATTCTCATTACAAACAATTATTTACCCATTCTGGGCTACAGCCTTCTTTTTCTTCTCAAGAGAAGAATTGTGACAGATGAAGGTTAAGATCCTTTCCATCCCTAATACTCCATGACCATGTGTAGGCAAAGTATGTTTGGGGTCCTTTTAATGGAGTCACAGACATTGCATCTTCATGAAATTACCTACCCAGTTCTGGGGCAGTTCATATGTAATTTGCACTTTCTTCCCCAGTAACAGCATTATGCTGATTGTACAAATGCCACAGAACACATACAAACTTTGTAATGCAAAAATAGAATTTAGGTAAGAAAAATGTAGTGTGTTGCATCAGAGAACTGTGTTGAAAGAGAAAGGCAAATAAAATATAAGAATGAGAAAAAGTGTCTCTCTTTGGGTATTTTTAAAAGTCAAGGGTTTCAAATTTTTCAGTGATATGTAAATAAATTTTGAAACACCATTTATTGTTATAATATATATGTATATTTTTCCAATGAATAGTTAACATTTAAACCCGAAAATAATTATCAAATGAATTATACAACTAAGCACTTAGAACAGCACCTAACACTTTTATAAACCCAATTATTGTTAATTTGTTTCCCCATTCCTCCAGTAAATATTTAAGAGTTTTTAAATGCTGTTTCTTAAGGTTCATCCAAAGCTGAAAAGCTTCAAACATCTAAATCAAAGAACTCCTGAATTTGTGAACTTTGAAATATGTTTTTTGTCTTACCAGCTGGAGAAGACCTATTTTTCCTATAGTTTTAGTTAATAATTCTGTAAAAATCTATATGAAACAACAAATTATTTTCAGAAAATTTCACTTCATGTAGGAAATTAGTTAGAATTTTCATTAGGACCCAGAATACATTATGTGGGACTGATTTCATTCATACTGAAAGCAGAAAGGAAATGACGGGTGGACTCCCTCTACTTCTTTTAGTAGGGTGGTTGCTTTCTAAAATGTGAAAGTGACTTGTTATTGCTTGGATATTATATCTCGAATACCTCAGGACCTGTGTCATTCAGTGAACTAAAAAAGTGATCCGTATTTCTTAGGTACTTGCAAATAGAAATTTGATTCTTAGAAATTAAAGTTCAATTGTGTGGGAAGATGTTTAAGTTTCAAGAATGGATTTGAGCTGACTTCTATACCCTCCCAGCTAGCAAAATACCCTGTGAAGAGCCTGTGATCCCTCAGATAAGAAGACCAGGCATTCATAGCTGAAACAAAAAGGAAGTAGTAGTTTGACTTTTATTTCATTTTGATCAGCAGAAAAATATAGCTATACATGCTTTGTTGCAGCAAGTAAGAGGCTTCCTACATGTCTAATTTAAATAAACTGATTTATCTAGTCAACAGAATGGATTGTTCTATTCAAAAGTAAGTAGAAACCATGTAATCAAAATTTACAGATTATATTTGTTTAATAACAAACCATAATTAATTTTGCCAGAAAGGTAGAGAGACCAACTTGGATATGTTTCAGACCAAATAATAACACCAATAGTGACAAAGACAATAATAATAATGAGAGCTAACACTAGTGCAAGACGTATTATATGCCAGATACTGTTGTCACTAAGGAATTTATCTGTATTAATTTATTTAATCCTTACAATAACTTTAAAAATATGTTCCACTCTTATTTTTATCATTGTTTCTACTTTCAAACAAAGCTTAATTTGGGAAGTTTCATGAGACCCTAGTTCTACCATTGCCTCTAATTTTGGAAAGGTGGGCTTCAATTCAGTTACGGTTTTACAGTTCTTCACTTAGAGAAGAAAATTAACTTCCTCTAGCATAGGGCGCTTTCTCCCTACAGATAATACAAGAAAAGCTTTTTTAAGTATGTCACTATCCCACTCTCTTTCTTTATTGCCTTTCTCATTCATATCTTAGTTATCAAATGAATATTTTCGTAAAAGTCTTTCAGAAGCAGTTACACGTATTGCATTTTCTCTTGAGAATTCATTACATGTGCCTATCCCCAAAGTCTCTTCCCTTCAGTCAAATTGTTCTTCTTCCCAGTTTTCCCTGTGGGCTCTTTCCAACTACAACAATGAAAGTTTCCTCTGCATTTCAACTCTTGGACTCACCCTAAATTCATCTGTAATTATTTTTTCACTTACTGTAAATGCTCATGGATACATAATAGTTGTTCAGCTACTGCTCGGCTGCAACAGCTCAACGACTTATTTGGAGCTCCCAGGATGGTACGGTTTTAATGTGCCCCCTCCAAAATTTAGGTGTTGCCAGTGTGATAGCATTGAGGTGTGGCGTTTGGCGGGGGATTAGGCCATGAGTCCTCTTTCCTCGTGAGTGGGATTAAGGTCCTTATGAAAGAGGCTTCATGGGGAGTTGGCTCCTATGCCTTATGCCTTCCTCCACGTGAGGACACAGCATCCCTCCCTGCTGTGGGATGCAGCAGTGAGGCTGAGAGCAGCCCTAACCAAACAACCGTATCTGCTGATGCCTTGATCTTGGACCTCTCAGCTCCAGAACTGTGAGAAAATTGATTTCTGTTCTTTATCAATTACCCAGTCTTGAGTATTTTTTTACAACAGCGTAAGTGGATCAAGATAAAGGAAGATGAACTATTTGGGTGAGCAAGACAAAAATAACAATACATCCTTGCCAGAGCTGTGTTGATCTCCCCAGTTATGTCATTCTTCAGGGTACCTCAACTACATGACAGAATTTTGAATATAATCTCTTTATCTTACAGATAAGAAACCGAGGCACAGCGATGTTATGTGAAAAACAGAAGGCCACCCTGATGACCGACAGAGGAAATAAGACTTGAATCCAGGACATTCTTAGACTCAGAGGATTTTTCCATTATTTAGTTATTTACACAGCACAAAAATATTGAATACTTTTTACATGCCACTTACTCTGTGGTGTTGCAGAACCTATCCTCAAGTGTGGAGTCATTGCGGTTTAGTGGAAACTCTATCAGCATCAAGAGCGCGGGGATCTTAGACTCTCGCCGACATAAATAATTTTGCAACTTGGAAAAAATTTACCTAATTTTCTCAGATGTAAAATCTAAAATAATTGTACCAGAAAGACACATGCATGCGTATGCTTATCGCAGTGCTATTCACAATAGCAAAGACATGGAATCAACCTCAATGCTCATCAATGGTGGACTGGACAAAGAAAATGTGGTATACATGTACCATGGAATACAATGCAGTCATAAAAACGAATGAGGTCATGTCCTTTGCAGTAACATGGATAGATCTAGAGGCCGTTATCCTAAGTGAACTAACATAGGAACAGAACACCAAATACTGAATGTTCTTACTTATAAGTGGGAGCTAAACACTGAATACACATGGACACAAAGAAGGGAACATTAGACATCGGGGTCTACTTGTGGGTGGAGGGAGGGAAAAGGGTGAGGGTCAAGATCTACCTACTACGCTGATGACCTGAGTGACAAAGTAGTCTGTACGCCAAAGCCGTGTAACACACAATTTACTTATATAACAAACCTGCACATGTACCCTCGAATCTAAAACAAAAGTAAAAAACTAAATAAATAAAAATAAAATCTAAAACGTAGGAATTTTGGAGTGAGATCATTCTCATTATACCTACAGATATAGAGTTACTAAGGGTATACACTATAGCTTTTATAAAAGAAGGGAAGGAGCATGAATAGTCTTAGGTCTGTGCTTTACTACTTTCCTTTATCAATTAGCTATTATTTCCTGCTGCGAGAGATATTGCTGCTTCCCTGAAATAGATACAAACAAAATTATCATCTATAAAATTGTATTTCATAGATGTGTATAATAAACATAATATATTTTAGGTAAAGTGTGCATAATGTATAGATACATAAACATTGTCACTTATAATATATAAATGATACTTGATATTATATATGTAAAATCTTTTCTAGTTTAACTGTAACTTAATTATTTACACAGCAGTGTAACATCTTGCTTTCCATTTCCTTAAAGGCTTTTCCCATATGTATTCTGTATTACGGTTGGTGCCATAATATTTCTTATTTCCTGAGAATGCCATATTTTCTCCTTGCTCACATTATAAGTTATTAAGTATTTTTTCTTGAAATTTAGTTTTCAACTACTTTTAGCTTTTGTGTTTTGATTTATAAATCATTTTTTCAACATGTAAAAAAGTCCATGTTTACATACTTATACATAAGACAACTGTCTAATGCCTACTCTCTGGGAATAAATATTGTAGCTACATTGAATTTAATTCTAGTCATATTTTTCTTTTTCTTTCTCTTTTTTTTTTCTTTTTGAGACGGGTCTTGCTCTGTCGCCCAGGATGGAGTGTAGTGGTGCGATCTCAGCTCACTGCAACCTCGGCCTTCCGGTTCAGGCAATTCTCCTGCCTCAGCCTCCTGAGTAGCTGGGATTACAGGCATGCACCACCACGCCCGGCTGATTTTTTTATTTTTAGTAGAGACGGGGTTTCACCATGTTGGTCAGGCTGGTCTCGAACTCCTGACCTCATGATCCTCTTGCCTCAACCTCCCAAAGTGCTGGGATTATAGGCATAAGCCACCACGCCCGGCCTAATCATATTTTTCATTGTATGTGTGTGTGTGGCAGGGGCAATGGGGATTGTTCATATGCATATAAATATAAATGTCTTCCCCTTTGCCTTCCTTTTTCCCAAAATATGATTCATACCTTGTGTTTAGTTTTGTGTGATACTCTTCTCCCCGCCTAGACTTTTTATGAGCATTTTCTCATGACATCAAATATTCTTCAAATAATCTTAATTGCTCCCTAAAATCCAATTGCAAGAAAGTCTTATGAATTAATTGTCTTTCTGTTTTTGTGTGCTATGTGGTTGTTTCCTATTCTTATTAATATAAATAATCCTGTGATAAAGACCCTAGCGCATAATCTTCGACTGCATATCAGATTCTTTCCTTAAGCTGAATTTGTAGAATGGGAATCATTGCATCCCAAAATGAGTCTTTTTCAGTTATTTTGTCTTCTTTAATAGACAAATCATTTAGTCAGTGAACAAAGTAATGTATTCCATACGCAGAATTCAAAGCTTCACATTACTAAATTAAAATAAAACTTTCTTTTATGTGCCACCCTTCACTAGATTTTATCTTAATATAATAAAATTTCTTGCATGCCCTGCCGGGTTCCCCATAGTCTGATTCCTACCCATCTCTCTAGTTCAGTTTCACCCCCTAACCTGGTTTCTATGATTTCTCAAGCCCAGGTACACTGACCTGATTTTTGTACCTGCACCTGTTCCCTCCAGTTACCTTTCTTCTCCAGCTATCTGTCTTCACAACCCAGTGGGTACAACTAACTTTCAAAAGAGTTGGAGCTTCTGTTAACCCATTTGTGTTGAAAGGTGTGTCAAAAAGAAGTTGGAACATTTCTCTTCCTAAGATAAATTACGAGGTGCCTATCTTCCAAAATATTTTCTCAGAGGTCAGTTTTTTTCTTCACTGAAGAGTGAAGCTTATCTCAGCACATTTTTGTATTCATGTAATATCCAGGGTTTATAAGCTATATGAGAATTATCCTAGGTCTATATCATCCCTCTCTCCTTTCCATTCCCTGCTCTCTCTGCCTGTCCCACTCAGATTTCAGTCCAAGCCCTGGAGTGACAGATTTATGGCAATTCATCTATCTGTAGCATTTTATACAAATAATGAAGAGTATCAGTTGGGATGTGCTTAGCTGCTGGTAACAGAACTTCTTGCATACGTGGCTACAGCATATCAGTTCCCATAACAGGAAGCCTGTGTGTCAGTTCTGTACCCATAGCTCAAAGAGCCAGGTTCTTTTCATCTTTTTTCTCTGCTAACCACAGTGGGTTGACTCCTGTCCTTGTGCAGGTAGCCTCATGGTGGCAAAGTGGCTGCAGCAGTTCAAAGGATCCTGCCCTCACACATGATGTCCAGAAACACAAGGAGCTATTTCTTCCTGGAGTCTTTTAATTTTTTAAGAACCAGAAATCATTTCTTACCAGGTCTCCTCAAATATATCATTGTCCAGAATTGGATCATCTGCTTCTCCTAAACCAATCCCTGTAAGTGAAACGCATCACATAAAACATCGCTGGCCCTAAAAACACACAGTGTTTCTGTTAGAAAATTTTTAAAAGTTTGAGACAAGCCTGGTCAACATGGTGAAACTCCGTCTCTACTAAAAATACAAAAATTAGCCAGGCATGGTGTCACGTAACTGTAATCCCCGCTACTCAGAGGCTGAGGCAGAAAAATTGCTTGAACCTGGGAGGCGGAGGTTGCAGTGAGCTGAGATCGCGCCACTGCACTCCAGCCTGGATGACAGATTGAGACTCTGTCTCAAAAAAGAAATAAAATAAAATAAAATCTGGAAATGATACAATATAATAAAAGTTGATGAAAGTTGATTGGAAGAAAATGAGAAACTGGTGAATTTGGGACTTTATCAGATATGAATAAGTTTTATGAGCAACAATTACTCATTCTTTTTCTCTCATTCAAACATTTACTGAACTCTTCTGTTTCTTCTGATTCATGAGCAATTAAGATTAAAAAGTTTCCAAAACACAGCTATATATTCTATTCGCCTTGGGGCTATAAGTCATGCAGAAGAGATAAAAAGGTTTTCCATTAAAAGTATAGGTTATTTTCAAAGAGATATTGAAAACCAATACAATTCCTGGAAAGGTGTGGACCACATATGACTAACAGAGTTGTAATTATTTTTTGTTGGCCTACTAAGTATTCATGGTATTTCAGAGCTTAAAAGAGAGAAGATTAGCTATGTTGTATTTCTTCTGTTATTTATGGGTGCATAGAACAGTAAAAAAAAAAAAAAAGTGATTAAAAGCATTGTAGCCTGTGTTAACTCTTGGTTCTATTTAAATGACAGTTTCAGATCATAAAACAATTTTTTCTCAAAGCCACAAAGACTTTTATTTAAATGTAACAGGAAGGCCCATATTTAAAAAAAAAAAAAAAAAAAAAAAAAGTCTTTTTTTCTCCAGGTAACAAATATATGAGAGGATATAACACAACGACAACAATGACAATGCTTAGTTAAGTAAATACCATGAAGCTTAATCCTCCTTTAAAGTTTAGATTACAGACCTACTCAGCAAGGAACAGTCAACAAACTGGCTGGATAAAGCAAACTTGCATTAAAATAAATGAGTATCTAACAAAACACAGTTACTGCATAATGGGCTATCAGTGGAGCGCAAATCTTTCCAAATTGCCAGGAAATAGACCATAAGCCATCTTATTTAAAGTGAAATTCCTCCCTTGGAAAGCATCAGGTGATTCAGGCAGTCCTACATTATTCGAGATTTCACTTGCAGTGTAGGAAGTTCGCCTTAGACAGAACCCATGGGCAGCAGAGGGCAGCTGGGCCAGGCACCCTTGCTGTCAACAGCTAGCAAAAGTTGTCCAGATACAAAACCTCTCTATGTGAAATTTATGTCTGTTTCCTATTCACATAGGAAGTCAAACTTTAATCCTCAGAATACACCTCCATTTGATAATCCCTTCATTCCCCACCTTTTCAAAGTCCCTTTACAAATATATATGGTTACAAAAGGTTATCAGGGTTTAAACTAGCAAACACTTCTCTAATATAGACTATATTTTATGATTCCTTGACGATTGTTTTCCAGACATTTTGGTAGTTTTTTTTAAATTAGAATTTAAAGGATTGATTTCCTGGGTCAGTCTGCTATAGTGGAAAAAACTAATTTTGGAGTCAAATCTCTGTTCATCTCCAACGTACTGTTCTATCACTTTCTAACCATGTAACTTAGGCCAACTTATTTAACCTCCCTGAGCTTTCATCCATAAATTGGAGGTGGGGAGACCTCCTTCACAGGTGGCATTATGAAGATGAATAGAGTTAATGTATATTTTTTGAGCATTTGGTCCATGGAGTAAACATTAACCTTTTCCCGCCTTGTTATTAGAGCTGCCACTGTATTTAAATAATGGCAAAATACAGCAAGTGGTTTTCCAGGCCACCCGCTTTCTAGGCACTAGCTTTGTCTCCCAGGAGAAACTTCCTGAGCCTCATTGCTCCATCTCAAATAATTGCCACCATTCTCATGTCCCTGGCTTTCCCACATCCTCATTAAAAGGTACTAATCTAGCCTTTCACTAGAGTCTGGAGATAAAATACTGGATATGCTGCACAGTCACATCATGCCATATGTGTATTAAACTTGGAATCATTTAAATGAACAGGCTTTATAAGAAAAGGAGTAGAAGAAAAAAGACAACAAAATATGTTCAGTAGTGTAAATGTTGTCATCATTTCACTGGTCAAGTATCATGGAAGGAGAAAGAAGGAGTCAGGAGAAGTTACTTGTTTTGTTTTGTCTTGTTTTGAGACAGAGTCTTGCTCTGTCACCCAGGCTGGAGTGCAGTGGAGCCATCTCAGCTCACTGCAACATCTGCCTCCCAGGTTCAAACAATTCTCCAGCCTCAGCCTCCCAAGTAGCTGGGATTACAGGAGCGTGCAATAACACTTGGCTAATTTTTGTATTTTTAGTAGAGACGGGGTTACACCACGTTGGTCAGGCTGGTTTCGAACTCCTGGCCTCATGTGATCCACTTGCCTTGGCCTCCCAAAGTGTTGGGATTACAGGAGGGAGCCACCATGCCCAGCCCAGAAGAAGCCATTGTGGGTAAAGTCATGACTACTGTCCTTGAAGTGGTCCTCAAGAGTCAGTTTGACCATGGCTAATTTTTTCCTCTGATTTTATTTTATTTTATTTTATTTTATTTTTTGAGACAGAGTCTTACACTGTTGCCCAGGCTGGAGTGCAATGGCATGGTCTCAGCTCACTGCAACCTCTGCCTGCCAGGTTCAAGAGATTCTCCTGCCTCAGCCTCCCTAGTAGCTGGGATTACAGGCGCGAGCCACCACGCCCGGCTAATTTTTTTGTATTTTTAGTAGAAATGGGGTTTCACTATGTTGGCCAGGCTGGTCTTGAACTCCTGACCTCATGATCCGCCCACCTCAGCCTCCAAAAGTGCTGAGATTACAGGCGTGAGCCGCTGCGCCCGACCATGGCTAATATATGGCTAATTTTTTTCTGTAAGTATTGTGCCTCCTACAGCAGGTTTCTCACCTCCTTGTCCCAAGAAGCCCACCTTCATGGTTTAAAGCCTGGATCTTATTCGGATTGCACTGTCCTGTCACTTTTCAGCTGTGCGGCAATAGGTAAGTGACTTAATTTCTCTGTGCCAGTTTTTAATTTGCAAATTAAGAATAGCAATAGCAAACAACGAATTGGATTATCATAATGATTGAAATATCCATGTAAAATGCTTTTCATAGTTCCTGGAATGTAGCAAGCATTCGCTAAAGTTATTATGAGGTAGGAATGACCAACTTGCTGACCACAGTGACTGGGGAGGGGTATCTGACCCCTGCTGGGTCTGTCAGAATTCTTCTCTTAAGCTGTTTCAAACTAGAGCTGGGAGAAAGACACTTCTTTTTCTCCCGACTCATAAAGATTTAAAGATTCGAGTTTACAGTTCCTGGACCCACCACTTATTTGAGAGAATGTTGTTAACATAAGGAGAGAAAAACAAGCTTCTTCCTTCAACTCAGAGGGCTATACCTGTACACTTCCAATAAAACCCGTTTTTGCTTAAACTAGAGTTGTATTTCTGTTCTCTTCAAAGAGTATAATCCTTTCTAATGTGTGCATTTTGAGGAATAAGACACACCGACTGTCATTTACCTGCACAAGTCTTCAGGTATTTGAATGTATCTATTTTTCAGGTAAACTGGGTGTGCAAACAGCCTGTGCTTTAAAGTTAATGTGTAACCTTGAAATAGTCATGAGCTGGCAATTTAGTGTCCAATTCATATCACTGATATTATTAGAAGTTAGTATTTAATAACATTTTCAAAACCATGTTAAAATTGAATTTAGGCCGGGCACAGTGGCTCACACCTGTAATCTCAGCACTTTGGGAGGCTGAGGTGGGCAGATCACCTAAATCAGGAGTTCAAGACCAGCCTGGCCAGCATGGTGAAACCCTGCCTGTGCTAAAAAAAAAAAAAGCAAGAATTAACTGGGCGTGTTGGTATGCACCTGTAGTCCCAGCTACTCGGGAGGCTGAGACAGGAGAATCGCTTGAACCCAGGAGGCAGAGGTTGCAGTGACTAAGATCGGGCCACTGCACTCCAGCCTGAGTGACAGAGCAAGACTCTGTCTCAAAAAACAATTAATTAAATAAACTTATTTGTTTTAAGATAATGATTTTTTCCTGCCATTAACTACTATTTAAGTCAATCCTTTGAAAGACATTTAATTTGATAATACTAATATGTTGACCTAAAACTCAAACTTACCAAGTTTGTTTGATATATTATAATTTACTTATAGTCCAACTTGAGGTTATTTGCATTTTGGGTGTATTTTCCTGTTTTGCCTCCCTTTGATGATTTTAGGAACTGTATGGTGAATTCATCTCAGAAGTACTGTTTCATGATATCCAGCTATAAATGTGAAAGACAGAATCTGAGAAATATGCCAAGTCTAGAAAGAGGAAGACATACTTAGAGAAATGACAATGGCCACTACTGTGCTAAATAGAAAATATGCAAGTGCAGGCCAGACACTTTGCCCTTATCTTCACGTTATTCCACACAGTAAAATAAATTCCAGGTGGTTTATGAGAGTTGCATAAAAAAGTCATACCACAGGAATCACGGAAAAATTTTAAGCGAAGTCTGTATTTACACATAGGGAGACGTATAATTACATAAAGCAAATAAAAGTCTCCTGAATTCGATCTTACTTTTTCAATGTATGAGGAAGACAATACGGTGCTATTTCCTAAAGTAGTTGCATTGTCTGATGCTTGAGGAAGCAATGAGAGATGAAAAATGGGAAATTTTATATGTAGTCACTGCAACAACTGTCAGTACAACTGAGTATTCATTAGTCTTCCGTGAGAGACTTAATGCATCATGAGATTTCTAGGAATCCTGTCTTCTAGGTTGAAAGAGATTCTATAGTCATTAATATTATAATGTATTTACAAGCACATAATTGAAATAAGCCGTAACATTTTTAAAAATCGCAATTTCTAGAAACTATTATTTGCAAACACGTTGATACATTTCATAGGTTCTGGTCAATGATCACAGTAAAACGTAACAAAGATTATCATGCTAATTTGACAATTGTGGAAACTGAGGCAGAGAAAAACCAACTTTTTAAAAAGAAATATACAAACAGTGCTGCCAGACTGGAATATAAACCTCAGCTGTGGATTGACTCAATGAGTCACTCAACACCTTGGTTCAAGCACAGTGAGTCATAAGTGAGGAACACATGCCTGGAATCTGTAACATGGCAAAGCATAAGTTCTGCTCCAAATTGTTATGCATTATATTATATGTATCACATATAATTATAGCACAAAACTCTCCCTGTGCATCAAATAACTCTTTCAGAATGTCGGTTCAATGAATTACATGTAAATGAATCAAAAACATATGGGTGAAGTTTATCTTGAAATATAGAACTTGACTAAATGTGTTTTGGGTTTTCACCCCCCTCCAAATATCTGAAAGATATTGTCAAACCGTTGGCTGGTCTCAAGTCCCCGCTGTGGCCCTTCACAAGAGTTTCCTCACATTGCTAGTGTTCTGTACCCTCACTTTTGTTTGTTGCTAACATTCCTTAGTGGTTTGTGGGCACTCATTGAATGCATATGGCATTTAGCAAAATCTATTAAATATGTATCAAAATTGACTAAAGTTAGCACAGAATACATAGTGCCTGAAATAGATGGTTAACTGTGTGTTTTAAAACCTTAGCTTGCAAAGGACAATGTAGAAACATTAATTGTTTAGTACATTTTTAAAATTATAAAAGTATGACGGCCTGAAATCATTAAATATTTCAGAAGGTTATGAAGTAAAAATTAAAATACACTCTTGTTTCTTCCAAAGTAACCATTATTAATGTTATCATATATACTAGGTAGTCTGTATATACATTCACACATATATGAATATTATGCACGGGCACTACTTACATATATATATCTTTTTTCCCACAGATAGGTTAACACCGTATGTATTCTAATTTGGTTTTATTTCTTCACTTAAAAATATGCCATGCAGTCTTTGTAATATTATGGATAATATATGGAATTTTATCCCCATTTTAATGACATATTAAATATGAATCTAGGATGCTGTTTTGCCTAGAGTGTTTTCTTGTAGAAAATCAGAATTATTCAAATGTCAAACACAAATAAACCCAATATATAGTACCCATACAGGAAAAAAGAATTTTTTTTAAAAAAATGTGCTTATTCTCCTGAAGACAAATCTCTGGGCAGAAGGCTGGGTTTATACTAACACTTTTAGATATGTTATGTGATCCATTTCAGAAAAGATAATCTGTCCTGAAAACCTTTTTCCTCAATTACGGCAGAAGCTGGCATTCTTTCGCAGTAAAGTCAGTAAATGGGAGCGATCCTCAGAGCCAATCCCTTGGGAACATGAATTTGGGATTATGTCACCACTTAGCAGAGTAACAACACTGATGGGCTGAAATGAATCCCTCTCCTGACAGACTGAACTTTTTAGCCTCTCCATATCAACCATCTCCCTGTTGTTAGTATACTGTTTCAGTAAAGTCAGAGCAAGTCCAAGTTCAGAAAAAGACCAGACCACAACAACAACAAAAACTTGATAATGAATAATCCCAAATCGTACTTGGCTCCTTTATCAACTAGTGGCGTAAAGTAGTTTTCCTCACTTAAGTCCTCAGTGAAAGGATTGCACATTTAATAAATAATCACAGATACATGGCCCAGGAATTTTTTTTTTCTTCCATCTTGGAAATACATGAAAACAAAAGTATGCAAAATAGTATGTTACGTGCTTTGAGGACACAGGGATTAAAGAAATGCTATTATTAAGATTTTTACCTTAATAATTATATAAACGGCTATCTTAATAAATGCCTGTGTTACAATTAAGGGTACTTAATTTGTCACTGCGGTTAAATAGTTTAATTAAGCAAATCTCATTATAGAATCAGGGATTCTTTTAGAGTTCCATTGTGTTTTAAATGTGAAAAATTCCAGAATCATTAGTAAAGTCTGAAAATGACTACTTAAATATTTGTGTAGTATTCATTTATTGAAAATATACAATATATAACTGTGTGATGAATTTTCAAACAATTCAAAATTACGTAACTATTCTCAGAAAAGACAAGTGATCCTGTCTTAATGGCAGATTTACCTGTGCTTCAACTATGTTAATTACACCTTGGATGCGCAATTCTCTACCACACTTCCAGACTTTGTTCTTACTGTTTATCGGTAATACTGATTCATGCTTATTCTATTCTGTCTAATCATTTTCCCACATTCTCAACAAAACCAGGGTTTTTGAGTCACAGATTTTTACTACTTGTGATATCACCATTTTATACCTACTTAGTCACTCCTGAAGAAGTTTTCATTAATTTTGTCTATGAATCTCAGTAATGTACCTTGATGGCTATATTTTGCAAACAATAAGTATCATATCTGTCTGTAATTCACAAAACTTACAAAGTGCTTAACTTAAGTCTGAGTAGGTTCTATGCATGGAGTATCTCGCTCCCAGTTGTAATCTTTTTAATAATGCAAGCACTGTTCACTTCTTTGGACACTGTCTGTTTCTCTAGACACTGGCCCGCCAGCTGAAGAAATCTAAGAGATTTAACACTCATTTTTATATACAGAAATCAAATATTTAACCCAAGCATGCTTCATCTTTTATTCTGTTTGTGTTTTTTATCCTTTTTATTATAAGTAATAGCTTTATTTTGTTCTTATTAAGAGAATTTCAGGCAGGAATTTCATAGACCTGAAAAGTAGTTAGACCTGACAAAGTTGATATCAGGCAGGAATTTCATAGATTTCTCTGAAAAGTAGTTAGATCTGGCAAAGTTGATATATTTAACTGTCTGATATTTATGTATTTAGTCTTATCATACTTTTCATGACCTTTTCACAAAACTGTGATTCAATTTACAGGGAGTTAGGCTAATACCTGTCTATGCTTATGAGAAAATATAGCCTACATTTTGTGATCTGTCGACCAGATACCTGAGATTTTAAAAAGTGAAATACTCTATTTTGCATAGAGATACTGTGTGCAAAATGATTCCATTTGTCCTAAATTGGAAAGTTCAGAGAAGTCAAATTCTCAAATTTATAAAATAATAATTATATGTTTCATACTAGAATCTCAAGTCACTTGAGTTTATACTGAGACTTGTTTGGAATATATGTATGCACACACGTACATATAGATGATTAATTTCAATAAAATAAATTATACACAAGAAACAGCTCTGCTGAGTGAAACACATTATTCCATACAACCCAGGCTATTCTCAAGAGACATTAGCTTTTTGATCTCTAGTTTATGTAACTTGCTATCTATACCATTGTGTCATGATTTACTCTTCATATTTTCTTACATATTGGGGTTTTCAATAGCATGATATCTATCTGTAGTTTATCTTAAATTGACACTTCCACATTTTTTTCTCTCAAAAATAGTGTGGGGTTTAGTTGCTTTATTCATTTTGGCACCACATATTAGAGAATTTAGAGAATTGTACAATTCAAATTAATATGACTAACTATATGTCAACCCAAGAGAATTTTCTGTACTATGTTTTTCAACTTTGCTATAAATACACCATGATTAATAAAGTAAAAAATTAAAAACATCAAAAATATGCAGGTTTAAGTGACTTGGTTTTATTCTCAGATTTCTGAAAGACACAGACTAGCAATTTAGATATTTTTGTCATTTTCATTGTTCGCTACATTATAGGAAAAAAAAATAAAGAACTACACAACATTTACTTCATAAAGCTTTTGTTTAAAACTTGTTCCTACCTCAATGAAACGATTATAATTGTTTTATTTACTCACTACTTATCTTTAGTATAAATCCCCTGAAAATACTTTACTGAATTAAAATCTGTACTGCTGTGATAAATCTAGATGAAATAATTGTATTGAAAATATACTAGTATAATGAATTAATGATTAAAATAAACATAATGTTTTAATAAAATGGTATTTTTCAGTGAACGAATTATTTGTGTTCCCAATGTAAACACCCATAGTGGATCTAGATTTTTGTCATTCATTATCTATGGATGGAGAATTTCCTTTTAAATTTGGGAACCTACTTCTTGGAAATAATGTCATTAAATATGATGTCTACCTGGTTGAATGACAAAGTAACCAACTCTAGGAAACATTGTTTAATTAAACTAGAAAAATGTGTGTGTGTGTGTGTGTGTACACATATAAGTCCCACTCAAATATATATTCACTTGAAGAGATTATTACCTTCAATTACATTATATGAATGGGTAGCATCAGATAAATTAACAGGAAAGTATGCAGGTAATTGCAATTAGAATTTAATTGAAACTGTGTAATTTAATCGTAATTTAAATGTAACTTTAATTTAGAAATGCTGATTTCTAAAAGAGAAGTCTAAATCAAATTATTTCTCTTAACTTTTTAGACGTTCCAAGAACTTATAACCTACCTATTTTCATTAAGATCTGGCATTTGCAAGGGTAGGCCTGTTCTAGACTGTGAGTCACTGGAGGGTCACTGTAAGGAGTATGATGTGGATATATTCTTGCTGCTTTCCAAGTACTAAACATGTGCATTCTATTAATATTCTTATATAAATACCACTCGTAGCTATTCTCATATGAATCAAAAGCATCAATTTATAAATTTTACCATCATGAACTAAGATCCTGAATCTACTAAGAGGCATGAGTAGGAGTGGGAAGTTTAGAGGAAGCTGCCCCCATGTGAGAAGTCACTGAGTATGTGAAGAAAAATAGGTTTGGTAGAATGCCCCAATTCTGGAAAGGATAAAGGTCAGGGTTGTGAGTTTGGAGAGAAAGGAGGGATGTAGGGAAGGGAGAAGGAAAAATTGAGGGTGAGGTGAAGAAAAATGCATTTGGTTTTGTGTAGACTGGTGGGGACTGCAGTTTTGAACTGAAGTAAGGGAGTTGTAGCTCTGGAGGGGAACATAAAGATTGAGAAACAGACAAGAGAAGGCTGCAAGAAGGTAAAACCTGCAATCTGGGATTTGGGGGAACATTCTCTGATTGTCTGTGACAAGCCCCAGATGACTTAAGTCAATTTATGTTTCTGTGTATTTAAAGTAAGCCCAGCATTGAGGAAATTTACACCACACACACACACACACACACACACACACACTCATCCATAGCAAATGACTAGATAATTAGAAAATAACCTAGGATTTGAATAAATCACATAATTATTTAAGTTAACTTGGAAGTTCCTAGAAGGAATCACGGCATTAAAATGCAGTCTATTTTTTTTAAAGATATATTAAAGGGTTTTGGGAAAAAATAGTGTTGAATAGTATCGAGTGTGTTTGGGGGAAGAGAATCAGTAGATTGAACGTGCTGGTGAATCCTGAAAGACATTTTTGGCTCAGTGAAAAAGAAGGCGATAAGTGAAACAGGCATATGACTGTGAAATCTAATCATTTCAGGACAGAATTCCTTTCAGTAAGTCTTTGTTAAAACAAGCACAGTTAATATGATTGAAAGTGGAGAGTCGGTAAAATGATCAGTGATGTTGAAACTGCCTGTATTCTTTTTGTCCTGGTAAAACCACTTTGGGGAAGGGAAATAAAGATACTTAGAGGATATCAAGTATTGAAATCGTGGCCTTTGGGTTGTTTGCAAGATTGACCATATAATATTTAAGTGGAATTTGTAGTTAATGATAAGAAAGGATTAATACCTCCCTTCTTTTGATAAGAAAGACATTTTCTCAAGAGTTTCTTCCAAAAAAATTCTTCTGGGGTATGCAAGATTCTGTAATTTATCCATATTATATATCTCAAGCAGGATTATGCCAAATGCAAGACAGAGAAGCGTTGACATTTTCTATCTCAAATAATAGACACTCATAGACAGAGGGGTGAATTCTAGGGATCCTGGAACAACTAGAAAAGCTGTAAATCCTTCTTTCTTCCAGAAAGTTGCTCTAAGTTCTTCACTTTTTTTTTTTTTTCCAAAATATCTGGTGGCATAAAGATGAAAGCCACAATTAGATGTGGCTATATTTTATAAGTTGTCATGATATCTGTGGCTTTTCCTCTTAGCCTTAATGATGCACCCAGGGATGCACGGAGCTGTTGAGAGCTGAAGAGTGCTCTGCAGATTCTGCTCTGGGGTTGAGTTGATCTTCAGCAAACAAACAAGTGGGTAAGGGAAGCAGAGAACACTGAATTCTCAACCAGAAGAAAGCAAATATGCACAGGAAGTATTAAAACTTCACTACCATGTCTTCCTAGCACTGAATAGGAATGCAATAATTGTGTCTCCCTCACTCCCCACACCTTGCGGGGCATGTCCATGGCTTTTCATGAGACTCTCAAAGGGTATGGCATTCCAAAGTGGCAAGGAACCCTGCCTCTGTTTGAAGATTTTAGCATTGTCTTTATGTGTTTGAACTTTCAACTATTAGAGGATGTTATTAAATATGTGTAACAATGTATTTTACAATTATTAAAACACAGATCATTAGCAGACAAAACTCTTACCCAAATGCCATAAGTAAAACTTATTTACAGAGAGCTATGGGATGAAGTAAAGTCATACATCACTTAATGACAGTGATATATTCTGAGAAATCCATTGTTAGGCAATTTCCTCATGTGTGAACATCATAGGGTGTACAGTGCTTAAACAAACCTAGGTGCTATAGCCTACTACACACCTATGCTACATGATATGGCCTAGTCCTCCTAGGCTGCAAACCTGTTCAGCATGTTACTGTACTAAACACTGCAGATGATCATCACATAAATCATTAGGCAATAGGAATTCTTCAGCCCCATTATAATCTTATGAGACCACAGTCATATACACGGTCCATTGTTGACTAAAAGGTCTTTATGGGGTATATGACTGTGTATTAGCCCAAGCAGACCACTAAATTAAAACAACCCATCTAATCAGCTAGACAACAAATGTGTCCATTAAAATTACATTGATGAGTTTCATCTGAAAGTATCTCATCTGATGAGTGGTAGTGACATTTTGTAGATATTCATCCTTGCCACACCCAAGGTCATTTGCTATTACTCTTATCATAGAAAATAATTTTCAGTCTAATACAAATAATGCCACTGTATAGAAAAAATACACAACACAACTTTAAAGTGAAAATGTCTCGCGACTCCTTTGAAAAACAGCATTTTCTTTTCGCTTAGATAATAAGAATGTAACACAAGCAACACCTTTAAATTAGGGAGATAAATACATGCTATCCTTTCTTGGAAAATGAAATCAATAACCATTATGTTATTTTTGTAGCACCGAGTTGAAAATATCCACGATCTCTTTTATGACCTTTATTGGATAATACACCACTAAAAATAAATATCTTAGCTAACTGTGACGCATTTGACAGTCAATTAAAAATCACGAATGGATCATGATATTATGTTAAACCCATCCACGGCCCATTTATGACCATAGTTATTTCATAACATCTTTTCCTAAGTGATTGAAAAGACACATATGTTTAGTCTTTTAAGGGAGACAGCAGGCACACTCTGGGAATAGGAGAGAGTTTCAGTTACACCAATTTAGGAGATAACTCTCACCCCGGTCACCACCTCGTCTTTTCTGTTAAGCTGGCTTCAGACTCCCGTATCCAATGGCAGCGCGACTCCTCAGAGAGCTTCAGAAGCAAGTGGGAGCTCAGCTACCGACCAGCTCTGGAAGTCTGTGACACAATATCATGTTTTAGGACAATGACAGAAATGCTTGTCTCATTTGCTGAAACAACTGCCTATTTTGTTTATGTGTTATTTCACTTTCTTTTTAAAAATGGGACAATCTATTTTTCTAACATCTGAGGATTATATAATATGTAAATTATAATAAGCAATGTAAAATCTTCCCATTCTAATGAACATGTCAATCAAGCTCTAAAACATGAAGAGAAGGTTCTTTGGACATTTAGTGTTGAGTACACATTTAAGTCAACCAATATTTACTGAGGCAAACTGAATAAGGCAGTCTGCTAATGAAAAGGAAAGAGGGAATGGATATTTGCTCGATGGGGTGGGTCAGAAAGGGTTTTATATATACATGTATATGTGTATTTTTATATATACTATACATTTATGTGTGTATATATGTATATGTGTGTATATGTATATATGCATGTGTGTATGTATATGTGTGTAAATATATACATACACACACATATATATAAGTAGGTTGACCAGTTGCCTTCTGCCAAAACCTTCTTTAGTGAGTTTGCATATTGAGATCTCAGTGGCCCACAGAACCCCTTGAAGCATCTTCCTGAATTCCACCTTGGCCATGAGCAACCATAATCACATTAACGCAATTGTTGCCTGATGTCCTGTGCCCACAAAGCTACAAGAGTTACCTCCTGACAATGGCATTGCAACATTTCTGCCTGGGCATGTGCACTCACACTCCTGTGTTCTGAAATCGGGCACCCCTCTGTGTATACTGTGGGAAGAGGGTGTTTGTATCCATTTATAATGCCATTCACACTACAGTTACCAAACGTGTTGCCCAATTTTTAGAGGTTTCAGTGAAACCAGCTCTTTGTATCTCTCCCCTCAGATTTTCCACGATTTACGAAGCCATAGAAAGCTGAACAAGAGCAAAACTTCACCATCAGACATCATGATTTAATCAGAATTATCAATCTCTTCTGATTATAAGGATTTGTTTGGGGCTAGGCTTGTCAGCTTCACACCTTCTTTTCTTCAGGATAATTTGAATGAAGACAATTTCACATGAAGGGTTGAAATCTCACCTATTAGAGATTAATAAGTGGCTGAAGGTAAATTCAGGGATTTCTACCTGAAAATACGTTATTATCCTACGATAACACCCGTATGAGGAGAAGGCCAGCTGGGGTTTGGAGAAAATAAAGAGACTTCCCGTATCAATTAAGGGTCAGACTTCTGTAATATATTCATATGGCTTATTGTAGAACTATTTATATACAGCTTGCAGCAATAAAATTTAAATCATTGAGTTCACAATTTTATTAACACCAGTGGTGAGGAAATCTGAATTAGAGGACCAAGTCATGCATTAGGGACTCAACAGAAAACTAATTCATAATTTTGTTGATTCAATGTGCAGTTTGTTTCCTCCTCTAGATAAAATTGTAATTATTCATTTCTCTATAAACTCTGTATTTTAGTAGCTGGCAGCAGATATTCACAGCTCTACAAGGCCACACCCAAAATAGAAAGTACGTTTGATGATGCAACAGGTTGCTCTTAAATGTCCTATTTTTCTATCTCATCTGAAGTGTATAAAGTGTTAACACTCTGATCATCTGTTTATTGTATCTTCATCACAGATATAACATATAGTCCATTTATCCTTTAAATTTTTTGAAAAAAGCCAAAAGGTAATTTTTAGCACAAGGCTTTGTAAAATGTATGTAATAATGAACACTATACCTGATTATTTCACACGTTTCTTATCCATTTTAAGAAAATTCTGCAACTATCTTAATGTTTGTGAATGTATTTCCAATTGGGT
This sequence comes from Macaca thibetana thibetana, assembly GCF_024542745.1. Classification (NCBI taxonomy): domain Eukaryota; kingdom Metazoa; phylum Chordata; class Mammalia; order Primates; family Cercopithecidae; genus Macaca; species Macaca thibetana. Next base: position 9,031,051 of record NC_065586.1, read on the forward strand.
TTGTTAATCAGCGAAGATTTTAAGCAATTATAGCTAATTATAAACCACATTTGACCCAAGTTATCTAATATTGCAGCTTAGTCATTCTGTGTCACAGTAAGATATGTGTTAATTTTTCATTCCTCTCTCGTCATGACATAGTACAGTTTGAGACCTGGCTTCAGCCACCACTTTCTCACAATAGAATTTCAGAGTAGCTGGAGTTAATTAATTTAGATTTGGCTGCAGCTTGAGATCATCCTTTCTAAGCCACCCCTTTACCTAGTCTCGGCAGACCAGTATTACCTCATTTACTGTAATGGCATCCTGGGTATAGAGCGCTGGGGTATTGTTTCACGTGTTAACCCTCTCCTCTCAGATCTGCTGGAAAACAATCTCCCAACATGTATGTAACTTGTTAGTAGTAATTAGTTTTCTTCCCCACAAGTTCTTTCTCACAGAAATCCTTTCCAGGAAAATAAGCTTGTATGCACAGACAGACACAGAGATACACTCTGACAGTGTAAAATGCTTCAACCTCTCTGTGATTTATCAAACATTGTCCTCCTTGTCTACTGTGTCTTAGAAGCTGACACTATTTTACATTCTTGGGTGCTTTTCTGAACCTGGTATAAAATGCAAATATTTGTCTTTGGAATGTTAACTGAAAATAATTGTTGGCCGGGCACAGTGGCTCAAGCCTGTAATCCCAGCACTTTGGGAGGCCGAGGCGGGCGGATCACAAGGT